>NC_071273.1:6227642-6282642 GCF_023375685.1 Ictalurus furcatus
TGTGCATCATCTTTAGAAGAGGCTTCCTTCTGGGACGACAGCTATGCAGACCAATTTGATGCAGTGTGCGGCGTATGGTCTGAGCACTGACAGGCTAACCCCCACCCCTTCAACCTCTGCAGCAATGCTGGCAGCACTCATACGTCTATTTCCCAAAGACAACCTTTGGATATGACGCTGAGCACGTGCACTCAACTTCTTTGGTTGACCATGGCGAGGCCTGTTCTGAGTGGAACCTGTCCTGTTAAACCGCTGTATGGTCTTGGCCACCGTGGTGCAGCTCAGTGTCAAGGTCTTGGCAATCTTCTTATAGCCTAGGCCATCTTTATGTAGAGCAACAATTCTTTTTTTCAGATCCTCAGAGAGTTCTTTACCATGAGGTGCCATGTTGAACTTCCAGTGACCAGTATGAGGGAGTGTGAGAGCGATGACACCAAATTTAACACACCTGCTCCCCATTCACACCTGAGACCTTGTTACACTAACAAGTCACATGACACCGGGGAGGGAAAATGGCTAATTGGGCCAAATTTGGACATTTTCACTTAGGGGTGTACTCACTGACTACGTTTACATGGACAGCAGTAATCTAATTATTGACCTTACTCTGAGTAAGATAATAATGTGATTAAGGTGTTTACATGAGTTGCTTTTAGAATACTCCTTTCATGTTCCCGTTTTACATGTTATAGAACATAATTTCACTTAGGGGTGTACTCACTTTTGTTACCAGCGGTTTAGACATTAATGGCTGTGTGTTGACTTATTTTGAGGGGACAGCAAATTTACACTGTTACACAAGCTGCACACTCACTACTTTACATTGTAGCGAAGTGTCATTTCTTCAGTGTTGGCACATGAAAAGATATAATCAAATATTTACAAAAATGTGAGGGGTGTACTCACTTTTGTGAGATACTGTGTGTGTGTGTGTGTGTGTGTGAGACTTCGGATTGTAGTTTTGGAGACTTTCTGACCCCAAGACGCAACTAATTTCTGCAATTCTCCAGCTGTGATCCATACAAATATACACCCACATAAAATATATATAATATAATATATATTATTTATTTATTTATTTATTTACACACACACACACACTTACTTGCTTATTTTCATCAGGTAGGTTGTTCCCATACATAAAGCATCCTCTTTTGGAGGCGTGGCCATGCAGGTCTATGTAATAGGCCACTCCGCTTTCATGGGGCGGGATCTGCTCTGTCGGGCCAAGGTATGAGACGCACGCTTCACTCCGACTCGGTGTGGATTCATTCTCATCGTCTTGCCCAAGCTTTCCCTTTACTCTGCCTTTACTCTCCCAGCTCTCCTCCATCTGCATGGGAATCTGCGGGAAGTCGAGGGTCGGGCCCTCCAATCGCTCCACCTCGTTGCGGCAGTTGAGGTAGTGTTCGATTTCGAGGGGTGTGGTTAGGGGTGGGGTGGTGGTGTTGGACTGGTTGGAGAGTTTAAGTGCTGAAGGAGAGCTGGGTTTAACGCGGTTGTGCCGGTGATGGTAGAGGAGAAGGGTTTTGGCTCCATAGATAGAGGGGTGCAGCTCAGCGCTCGGGTTCATGTACTGTCGGTTAAGATTCACACCACGCGAGTCCGTCCTTAAAACCCACCCGTACACACAAACACAGCACAGTGTTACTACAACTCAAATTAAGGTCACGGATGAAGCAGCTTCTGCAAAACAGATTTAGTAATTTGGAAATGTTGCTAAACTGAAAGTGAAACACCGTTGCTATTCGCACAGTACATATTAGTACATATTTATTTAGTCCATATATTTCAGCATTTGATTAAAATTAGGATGACAATAGCCATCAAACAGCTTTTTTGGTTCTCGGTGTTACCAACCTATAGTGACCTCTGACAACCCCATCGGGATTGAGCATGGGGATGAGCTTAAAGACAAACATCCGGCGCAGCATCTGCGCCCGGGGGTCATCCTGATTCAGAATGAAGGTCAGGAAGCCATTGAACACAAAGCTGGAGGGTGTCTCACCAGGGTGCACCCTGCTGCTGATGAAAAACACCTACACAGATATACAGACACCTCAGCCTTCCGCATGTAAGGAACAAAAACACAATCTGGCATTCGGTTATAGGAAACTAATCAGCAGTGGGGTGGTGTGATGTAAAGAGATGTGAAGTGGAGTTACTGTTACCACTCAAAAGTGGTTTTTAAAAAAGGATTTTTACACCAGCTGATGGATCACAGTAAAGTCGTACAAGCATTTTAGTCAAGCGTAGCTATTTATTTGTGCGTGTAGTTATAGCTGTAGTAGTAGAAATAGAATTAATACCCGTTTGCCAGCAAAGCGGTGTGGTCGCGGCGTGCTGTGGTCAGGAAAGAGTTTCTCCAGTCTGGGCTCTCTCTCCTCCAGCATGCCATGGCAGGAGGTCACAGTCAGCAGGTCGACTCTGTGTCCATCCAGAGAGTAACACAGCAACTCCCGCTGATAATACAGACCGTCTGCCGGACTAGAAAAAGAGAGAAAGAAAATCAGGTGCTGAACTGCAGCTAAATCCTCATATAATCCAATGTTTGGCGTTTAAATTCAAATTTGAGATGTCAGAAACATACAACCAGGCACTGATTCTGACCATTTTTGCTGCAATCAGTGAATTATGGCAAACAAATTCAATTAATGACATCTAACAAAGCATTTAGGGAAAAAAAGTGAAACATGTTTTTTATCCAATGACAAATAAATAAGAAAAGGTGCAAGGGGGGGTGTGTGTGTATGTGTGTGTGTGTGTGTGTGTGTGTGTGTACCTGCATGGTCCCAATGTGTGAGAATGGCTGAGCAGTCTCTGATCTAGCTGCAGAAGCATGTCCTGGCACTCAGTATACGAGAATGGATAGCAGAAAGCGAAGTATGTGATGATTCCTCTCCCTTCCAGCACACGATGCACAAACGACAACGTGAATTGATTCTCTGACATCTAGAGAGAAAAAAAAAAGAGGGGAAAAAAAACAAAACACATACATATGCAAGGTACTCAAATTTGTTTACAGACAGTCAGATTTTTTTTTAACTGCCTTAAAGCATCAAAGTAGGATAAGCACAGGGTTCTGCAAGAAAACATAATTTTCCTGATTTTCTGCACTGTTCAACTCCTGACCCGTCAGTGAATGTTACTAGATCTCAAAGGAAAAAAACAAACATTTTAATGATGAAGCAAATATGAGAATTTTATTTCGACAGCACTGTGAGAGACAGGAAATATCTGATTGCAGGTATTAGGGCTAAAAGTAACCAGAAACGTCCAAAGATTCAATTACCACCCAAAGCACACATCATTACAAAATGTTTGGTTAAACCCGGGCCCGTGATTGTGTGTGGTGGGCTGTGAAATGTACGCAAGAATGCAGAAAACCAGAAGAGGGATAACGTTCTCACCCCACATCATCACGCAAGCCAAGCATCACTGCAGTGTTAAAGAGTAAAGAGAGAGAGGACGAGAACAGACACGAGTACTACCTCGAACGTCGGTCGGTCTCGGACTCTCTCCCAGCGCATTCTCACAGGAAAACTGCGCACGAATGGAGCCATCCCTTGAGAGTACAGCTTGCTCTGCTTATTCATGTTCATCACGTTAATCTTCAGCAGTTTACCCGGCAGCACACCGCGCACACTGAAGTAGAACCATGACCTACTCGTACGAACACACAGACAACACCACATTTAAGGAAAAAGTGAAACTTTGTTCCATTTACATGGTTTTGAAAATGCAGCTGCTAGAATTAAATATAAATCAGCATGGCCTTTGGGAGAAGGTTGTTTGGAATGAATGTTATTTCTAATTCCTTCTCAAACCTCATTGCTTCATTCCGAATGATCATTTCCCCTTAACTTGTTAGCTGCCTTTATCCATGCATGTCCTGCATTTATTCATTTGTTATTATCAAGCATTTCTTGCAGTCTTCAGGAACTGTGCATCATATGTTATATTTTATCGTACACTATATGACCAAAAGTATGTGGTCTCCTGAGCATCATACGCAAAAACATCCCATGTCAGATTTAGTCCCCCTGTATTTGCTGTTATAATAACCTCTACTCTTCTGGGAAGGCTTTCCAGTAGATTTTGAAGCGTGACTGTGGGGATTTGATCATTCAGCTGCAAGAGCATTAGTGAGATCAAGTACTGATGTTAGGTGAGGAGGTCTGGCACGCAGTCGGTGTTCCAGTGTCATCCCAAAGGTTTTCAGTGGGGGTGACGTGCAGGACACTCAAGTTCTTCCACTCTAACCTTAGCAAACCACATCTTCATAGAGCTCGCTTTGTACATGGGGGGAACAGAGTTGTGTCTCTTAGTTCAAGTGAAGGGAAACTATAATGTCACAGCATCGAAAGACATTCTATACAGGTGCGTGCTTCCAACTTTGAGGAAACTGTTTGGAGAAGGTGTCCACATACATTTGGCCATATAATGTAGTTCAAGATAAGAACAACTCCAGTTGCGTTGAACATGCAGTACTAAAAATTCAACTCGACCAGGGTGAGCGAATAAAGCATTCTTACCGGTTCCCATTCTCGAACTCGGTGTCTGCACAGTCAGGTTTGGTCCAGACGTTGAACTCGCAGTCGACATGCGAGAATGAGCTTCTCTCGGCATCATGTTCGGGCGCCTCCACCTTCTCCACTCGGCCCAGGTTCCCGGAGTCGAAGCGCGAACTGAACACCACATTCCCAAAGCGGGCCTCCATGACCAGGGCTCTGGGCTCAGATCACCGTTTAAACATGCTGTGCCTTGACAGTCTCTCACAGACACACCTCACATCTGGTGGATAAAGACAGGACACTCGAATTTAAAACGAAGTGAAGGCGGAAAAAACACAGCATTCACTCGAGTCTCTAGAATGTGTTAAAAAAAAAAAAAAAAAACCTGTCATAGATTGCACTGCCCGGAAAATAGTGTCTTAAGATAAGGTAAGGTAAGGGAAAGGGTGAGGGAAAAGGTGAGGGAAAGGGTGAGGGAAAGGGTGAGGGAAAGGGTGAGGGAAAGGTGAGGGAAAGGGTGAGGGAAAGGGAAAGGAATGGAAGAGAAAGGAAAGGAAATGTAAGGGAAAGGTAAGGGAGAGGAAAGGTAAGGGACATCTAAGGGACATCTAAGGCACATGAAAGGTAAGGGAAAGGTAAGGGAAAGGTAAGGGAAAGGAAAGGTAAGGGAAAGGAAAGGGAAGGGAAGGGAGGGTAAAGGAAAGGTAAAGATCAGGGTAAGGAAAGGTAAGGGAAAGGTAAGGGAAAGGAAAGGTAAGGAAAGGAAGGGTAAAGGAAAGGTAAAGATCAGGCAAAGGAAGGTAAGGGAAAGGAAAGGTAAGGGAAGGGAGGGTAAAGGAAAGGTAAAGATCAGGGTAAGGAAAGGTAAGGGAAAGGGAAGGGAAGGGAGGGTAAAGGAAAGGTAAAGATCAGGGTAAGGAAAGGTAAGGGAAAGGAAAGGGAAAGGAAAGGTAAGGAAAGGAAGGGTAAAGGAAAGGTAAAGATCAGGCAAAGGAAGGTAAGGGAAAGGAAAGGTAAGGGAAGGGAGGGTAAAGGAAAGGTAAAGATCAGGGTAAGGAAAGGTAAGGGAAAGGAAAGGGAAGGGAAAGGGAAGGGAAAGGTAAGGGAAAGGAAAGGTAAGGAAAGGAAGGGTAAAGGAAAGGTAAAGATCAGGGAAAGGAAAGGTAAGGGAAAGGGAAGGGAAGGGAAAGGTAAGGGAAGGGAGGGGAGGGTAAAGGAAAGGTAAAGATCAGGGTAAGCAAAGGACGGGAAAGGTAAAGAAGGGTAAAGGAAAGATAAGGGAAAGATAAGGGAAAGGAAAGTCGATTTACAGTATAAACTTATACAGATGAACAACCTCAGTGTGTCAGACACTCACCGGGTTCTTTCTTATTCGTTTACCTTTTAATTCCCACTTGTTCTTTGCCAAAAGATATAAAGAGAAAGGACGCCGGGCACCTCAGCACTAGTGTCGAACCTAAACAAAACAAAACAAAAAAAAGGATATGGAAAAGATCAACTTTTATTAATCCCTTATGTGGAAATGAACGTGTTTCTGATGAATGCTGGCTGAGCACACTGAGATCGAACAGCAGCATGATGTGTGCATGCATGATGATGATGATGATGATGATGATGATGATAGTAGACTTTGTTCACCATGTTAGTGATGACAGATAAGCCTACTTTTATAGCTCAGTAAGCAGCTGCAGCTAGCTTGTCTCTACCTTATTGATATTCCGAGGCACAAACAAAACACAATGACAACGCCATTTATCATTACTGACCCCTTGACTAATCACACAGCTGGTTTAAATGCAGAATAATGCACAAAATAAATAAATAAATAAATAAAATAACTGAAATACCGTCAGGCACCTGGCCCAGATACCTATTCTAGCGCCGAGAGTTTTCGCAGGCCAGTGCAATGACAACACGGCTATCTTCATCTACTTACCGTTTCATCCATGCACAGCAGAGGATAAAGTACAAGTATTCAGAAAGGCATCGTACAGCGCTGCGTTTTCGTTACGAAATTCGACTGATTTCTCACCGCCCGCTGTGTTGACTGTAAAACCCAAACAAACCCACTTAGCCGTCTCTGTGTTACAAAAAAAACCGGCCGCTGATTGGTCCGCTGGTCTTACAGCGCGCACATCGGATCACGGTGAGCGCTCATTGGCTGGTTTCCCGGAAGCGTTTCGTCGCTATTTTTGAATGACTAAATACTATATCACAAAACGAAACGAAAATAAAATAAAATAAACACATAACACATTAAGACAGCAGTGCAAATAACGTGGGTCATAAACTAAGTAATAAGTAATAAACTAGACAGATAGATATTTATTAATTTCTTTATGAAATAGAGCTCAACTTTATTTATCGATTTATTTGTTTGTTTGCTTTTTGTTATTGACATGTTTGTGAGATCGATAGATAGTAGTTAGATAGTTTGTTTATCTAATTATTGACTCAGTGCAAATAACATGGCTAATAAACAACATACATAAGTAATAAAAAAAATAATTAATCAAGTGAGCTCACAAAGTCAAAAATAAAGTAATTAGGGAACAGCTTCATCATAATGTTTCTCACACACACACACACACACACACACACACACACACACATATATATATATATATATATATATATATATATATATATATATATATATATATATATGTTAGAACTTAAATATCTACTTGATAAATAAAAATGCAGCAACAAATGTGAACATCAACTTCAACTGGAAAAAGCCATATATATTCCTGTAATTTTTTAATCCAACCAACTTTAAGGTGAGTGAAAGAGAATTAAAAAAGTAACACTGCATCTAATCCACCTGCTTCTGTCATACATAAAACAAACTTTTTCAGAAGTATTATTTTTTTCCAAATGAAACCAATGAAGAGTTTATTAATGTTCAACCAGGACAACACCAAGGACTAGGGCTTGGACTTGCTTACAAAACACCCACACCGCCTATATTCCTTTAATACATCTTCTATTCCTTCATCTTCAGTAACCACATTATCCTGCATTACCCTTTTTATAAATATTTATTATATATGTGGGCAATAAGAGAAGATGCACTTTAATTGATCCTCCATGGGTGAAATTCAAGTTGACACAGCATCACAAGTAGGAGGAGTAACATCAAAGGAAATTAAATGATTTCCATAAATACTTATACACGTACATGAAATACGTGGCAAGGGATCTGATACCATTCCTCCATACAGAATCTCTTCAGATCCTTCACATTTCGAGGTCCATGCTGGTGGACTCTCCTCTTCAGTTCACCCCACAGGTTTTCTATGGGTTACAAGTCAGGGGACTGAGATGGCCATGGCAGGACCTTGATTTTGTGGTCAGTAAACCATTTTTGTGTTGATTTTGATATATGTTTTATCCTGTATGTCCTGCTGGAAGATCCAACCATGGCCCATTTTAAGCTTTCTGGCAGAGGCAGTCAGGTTTTCATTTAATATCTGTTGATATTTGATATAGACCACGAAGCCATGTATCCTAACAAAATGTCCAGGTCCTCTGGCAGAAAAACAGCCCCAAAACATTAAAGAGCCTCCACCATATTTAAGGTACTTTTCCATATGGCTACCTCTCTATGTGCACCAAAACCACCTCTGGTGTTTATTGCCAAAAAGCTCTATTTTGTTTTCATCTGACCATAGAACCCGATCCCATTTGAAGGTCCAGTAGTGTCTGGCAAACTGAAGATGCTTGAGTTTGTTTTTGGATGAGAATAGAAGCTTTTCTCTTAAAACCCTTCCAAACAACTTGTGGTGATGTAGGAGCCTTCGGCTCCTACATCACAGACACAGACTACAGACTACATCACAGACTTCGGATAGTAGTTTTGGAGACTTTCCTGCCCCCAAGACACAACTAATTCTGCAGTTCTCCAGTTGTGATCCTTGGAGATTTTTTGGCCACTCGAACCATCTTCTTCACAGTGTGTTGAGACAATATAGACTCGCCCAATTCCAGATTGATTTATAACATTTCCAGTTGACTGGAACTTCTTAATTATTGGCCATTTTCAATGCTTGTGCTATCTTCTTATAGCCACTTACTTGTGAAGCTCAACAACCTTTTGCCACACATAACAACTATATTTCTTGGTCTTACCCATTGTTATGAACGACTAAGGAAATTTGGCCTGTGTTACAGCTCACATTTATACCCATGTGAAACAGGAAGTCATGGTCGAACAATTTCCTGTTCCTAGTCACCCAGGTGTACTACAAAAAACATAAAATATCAATGGGAATATACTTCAAATATATTTTTCCCACATGAATTCATAGGAGTGCCAATAATTGTTGCACACCTATATTTAACAGTTTTTTGGGATAAACCTGTGTTTTGTTTGCAATTGTTTGATATCAATGAGAGAAGAATATTTGTGATTTTTTAAACAAAAGATTAAAAGGTTAAACAATAAAGACAATATTTCACAGCCGCCTTTGCTCACATCGGGGCACATCAGAGAGGCTGTGGCTCAGTGGACAACCCGCTCTACCATATAATCGTAGGGTTGGCGGTTCGATTCCCATTCGATTCACATGACTCCACATGCCGACATGTCCTTGGGCAAGACCCTGAACCCCCAAGTTGCTCCCGATGGCAAGCTTGTGCCTTGCATGGCAGCTCTGCTACCATTAGTATGTGAGTGTGTGTGTGTGTATGTGTGTGAATGAGAACCAGGGTAAAACGCTTTCTAGAACCCCTACGGTTAAAAAAAAGCGCTATCTAACAGCAGACCATTTAACATTTTTCATATTTAACAAGGGTGCCAATATTAGTGGAGGGCACTGTATTTTGTGTCTTGAAATGAGGTATGTGTGCCTGTTGTAAATTTTAGACATGCAGCAGTGTTTGTTGGAGAGCAATGGTTTCATTTGTGAAGTCATTCCATTAACAATATTATTGTTCAGTGTTTTTTCTTAAAGTAGAACAGAGACTTTCTTGTAGAGATTTTTGCGGGTCTTTTGCTGGTCGCCTTTGGTTTCTGTTTCACCTCCTTCAGCATCATATGCTGTGCTTGTGGTGAACACCTCAATCTTAGGCAAAGAAGCAACAGCATTGACTTTCCTCTGGTTCTAGACAGTTTGTCTTATTGTGGAGACAGTGCGTTGGCATTCTGGGAAGTATAGTTGTGGCAGCCATGGTTGTATCAGTGTCGTAGTTCCACTTGGCTGGGGAGAGTGTTTTGGAGAAGAAGGTGACGGGATGGAGTTTGGGTTTGTCCCCAAAATGCTGTCCCCCATTTCGGATGCATCTACTACCACTACGGTGGTGAAAGCAGATTTAAGTTGGATCAAGGCCTGTTCTGCAGCAACATAAGAGTTCCATATCAGGAGTTTAGGGCTCCCTCGGGACGTGAGAGGATGAGCAATAGAACTGAAGCCCCAAACAAAGGTCCTTGATAGTTTGGGGAGTGGGCCAGTCTATGACTGGTGCTACCTTGGACGGGTCCATGGACACACCATCGGGGCTGATGATGTAGCCCAGGAATAAAATGGTATGCTGGTGGAACTTCTCATTTTATGTACAGTTGGTGTTGTAGGAGATGCTGTAGGACCTGGCGGACATAGTTAACATATGTATTGAAGGAGGGAGAATACACCAGAATGTCATCACTCTAGGTCATCACAAATTTCCCCAGCATGTCGCTCAGGACGTCATTTATCAGGCACTGGAAAACCTAGGGGGCCCGTATGGCATTACCTGGTATTCATAGTGGCCAGTGATGGTGTTAAAGGCAGTTTTCTACTTGTCCCCTTCCCAGATGCGCACCAAGTTTTAGGCACTGCTGAGATCCAGTTTGCTGAAGAATTGAGCTGAGTGAAGCTGTTCTAGGGTGGAAGTCACAAGAGGCAAAGGGTATCGGAGTCCCCCCCTTTGTTTTCCACAAACAAGAATCCAGCAGACGTGGTGGAAGTGAAAGGTTGTATGCACACTTATTGGAGTGCCTCCTGGATATATTCCTCCATCACTTTCCGTTCAGCCACTGACAAGGGGTAGATTTGGCTGCGAGAGGGAGTGGTGCCCGGAAGCAACAAAATGGCGCAGTCATAGGGACAATGTGGAGGGAGTCCGCTGGCCTTGGTCTTACTGAAGACCTCAGTCAGGTCCTGGTACTCGGCAAGAATCTCAGAGGGATTGCGGCATTCTGGGCTTTCTATGGACGTGGAAGTTATGGTGAGCTGGGGTGTTTGGAAACAGTGACTCTGGAAGGGTGACCAGTGTGTGAGTTGCTTTTCAGACCAGGAGATTTGGGGGTTATGTAGCTCCAGACAGGGGAAGCCCAGGATCACAGGATGTGTAGGTGAGGTTGTTATCAGTAGTATGATGTAAGGTGAAGGGCCTCAAGCTGGAGGAGGAGGGGCAGTGTATGATTGGTTTTAAGGACACAGAAGAGGTTGAGTAGGGAGGTTGAACTGGTTCATTGTCTCTTGGTCTATGAAATTTCCTGCTGCCCCTGAGTCGATCAGTGCTGTGAATACAAAGGGCAGGCCTGAGAGGTGACAGGTAAAGTAAATGCTTGGCATGAAAGTGACTGAAGGACTCACCGGGTGTGAGCAAGGATTGGAGTGCCCCCTCATGGCTGCAATGATCCCTTCACACAGTGGGCACTGCCCAATGATGTGGTCAGGCTGGCCACAGTATAACCAGCGACACTCTCTGTGCCATCTCTCCCTCTCTGCTTTGCTGAGTCACACGCGCACCAGTTGCATGGCCTCTGTGGGGACTTGGAAAAGCGCTCTCGGAGCATGGTGGAAGACAGTTAAGTATCAGGTGGTCGAGACAAATGGCCAAGTCTATGAGTGAGTTGACATGTTTGTAGGCCGTGAAGCATGTTGGGAGATTGAGTCTGTGGAGTGTGCTGACCTGACACCCTGCGTCACAGTTGGGATGAGGTTTTGGTGTGTAATGCCTTTTTTTCCTCCAACTAAGAGTGTTGTGAATTTTTGCTAAAAAGTTAAACGCTTGTTTCATCCGTTCACAGAAATCTTTCCAAGGAGCATTGTGGAACATCCAGATGGCTTTGGGCAAACTTGAGACGTGCCTCACTGTTTTTTTTGTTGTTGTTGTTTTTTTTTTTAACAACAGTGGTTTCTTTCGTGGTGTGCTTCCATTAACACCATACTTGTTCAGTGTTTTTTCTGATAGTATACACATGAACACTTTCACATGAAGATTTTCAAGCACATTCAAGATTCAGCTACAAGAGTATTAGTGAGGTCAGGTACTGATGTTAGATGAGGTCATCTGGGGTTCAGTCTGTGTACCAGTTCATCCCAAAGGTGTTCACTGGGGTTGGAGGTCAAGGATCTGTGCAGGAAACTCACGTTCTTCCACTCCAACCTTCACAAACGATGTTTTCATGGAGCTGGCTTTGTGCACAGGGTCATTGTGATGCTGGAACAGGTTTGGGTCTCTTAGTTCCAGTGAAGGGAAATTGTAATGTTACAGCATACAAAGAGCTTCTATACAATTGTGTGCTTCCAACTTTGTGGTAACAGTTTGGGGAAGAACCACATATGGGTGTGAGAGTCAGGTGTACACATAGCGTACCATTAACATTTACAGTATCACTAGGCAATCATGTTGAAAGTCAATATGTACTAAGCACAATATGGATTACTCCAAGCCAGATGCAACAGAAACTCCAAAAATTAAAGTACAGACAGGTGTCATGAACAGGGCTGCACAGATTTTATTAATTAATTTATAAACAATTTATACAAAGCAACAAATTAAATCACATTTATATTATTTCTCTTTTCCCACTTCCAATGTGTAATCTGTACTTCCAACCCTGTTAAGGGGTGCGGCTATAGTCTAATCCAGAATCTGTCTTGAACCAGAAACAGCTGACTGATTACTAATACAGATACAGTGCTAAAAATCTTTAATTATACCTTTTGACACTTGAACGTTATGGTGGACTGCACAGATGTAGCCTCTAGAGTAGAGGTGTCCAATCTTATCCGGAAAGCACCGGTATGGGTGCAAGTTTTCATTCCAACCAAGCAGAAGCCATAAGATTGGACACCCCTGCTCTAGAGGTAAACTTCACATCAAATGTAGAATTCAATTCTAGAAGGAGCTCCAAGTCCTGTGGTTTTATATATATTATGTGAATCTTTACTGCAGAGAGGGAGGGGTAGAAAATATACAACTTGGTGTCTATCTTCAATAAAGCTTCCCAGATCACATTAAGAGGTAATCAAGTAGAATAGCAACAAGTCACCACAAAATCTCTCCGATACTGCGAAAACAGAGTGGGAGAGGTCGCAGATGAGAGGCGCACAGTAAATCGTTTATATATTTAAAAACAAAACCCCCCATAAGTCTTGACCACCAAATCAAATCAACCACTAAGCATTCCGTTTTTTTTAAAAAAAAAAAAACGGAACAAAAAAAATTTGCATGAATGTCTTTCTATATTAAATCATGGCATGCTCAGACAGTTTTACCAATGGCAATGTTTCCACAAAAAAATATTCACCAAATTCATTTTTTTCGCAGACAAAAAATTGCTGTGAATGGAATGAGTTCACTTGCTTGAGCTAGCTAATTACACAAATCCAACAGGTGACCACTAACAAAAAGCCACAAAAATCCACACTACCATCTGAGAGGAAAATTTGGTCGCATAGCCATGGAATGCCTCATCGCTACAACCTCAGTGTGCTGCTGTATTTGAAATACAACAAGCTGCTGGAATTAAACAAGATTAAACTGAATGCACAAATAGAGAACAGAAGCACTAGAAAAGCTTGCTTATTTGTAAATTGGCACAAAAAAAGGGAAAACCTTCGATAATCGTTGCCAAGAATGTGTAAATCTTTAGAATTTTCCAGATTCACAGTACATCAACAGCTATATGCTTAAGATTCTTGGGTTCAAATACATATTTCATGAGAAAATTGGCTGCACATCAAGTTTAATGTCAACTTATGGTGCTCAGATTAATCTAAAATGTGTGTCCTGCGTCATTCAGCACTTTTCATATCCAATTATACCAGAAGATTCTTTTGTAACCCCCCCCCCCCCCCCCCCCCGAATACATACATACAATAAATACCGTATCTGCAATCATCTAGGTAAAACACAAGAGATGAAAAGAAAAACCCACAAAACATTTTGGGTATTGATCATATAAAAAGTCCTGAAATTAAGGGGTGGGGGTGGAGTCCCAAATAATGTAGTGGGGGGACAAAAAGACAAAACAGGTAAGTGTTCCACCTCCTGTCGAGTCCTCTGAATTAGAGAAATATTAGATGGCAAAGTATCCTACAGTTTTTACAGCCCAACGTGAGAAGGTAGACGCAAATAAAGACGACAAGTCTCTGTCCCATATTCTGGGCGTGTATCATGCCTTGGACAGCAGCTCTTGGGCCCAGCTCCCGATGGCTGTTGTTTTATCCTGCAAGTAAATCCATGTGCTGTTGGTGAAAGCTACCACATGGTTCTGCATGCAGAGAAGCGATACTTCACCACTACAAGGGGAAAAAGCAGACATTACAATGTAATTAGTCCAACATATACATTTTCTTTATAATATTAACCATCTGTTCATTGATTTATTTAGTTTTACAGTGCTGTGAAAATTTTTGTGTATCTCATACTAAATAGTTTTAGAATTTCAAACAAAATGCAACATAAAACAATGGCAACATGAGTAAAATGCACAAAAGCAAAAAAAAAGTTCCCAAAACACCCATCACCCACGTGAAAAACGAATTGCCCCTTAAACTTAAAATCTGGTTGTGCCACCTTTAGCAGCAATAACTGCAACCAAACGCTTCCGATAACTGGAGATCAGTCTTTCACAGCAGTGTGTTAATTTTGGCCCACTCTTCTTTGCAGAATTGCTTTAGTTCAGCCACGTTGGAGGATTTTCGTGTGAACTGCCCATTTAAGATCCTGCCACAGCATCTCAATTGGTTCAAGTCAGGACTTTGACTAGACCACTGTAAAACTTTAATTTGACTTTTTTGAGCCATTCGGTGGACTTAAATATTCTTCTGTGTTAGCAGTGGTGTTCGCCTCACCACTCTTCCATGGATGCCATTTTTGCCCAGTGTCTTTCTGATAGTGGAGTCATGAATAGTGACCTTTATTGATACAAGAGAGGCCTGTAGTTCCTTTGATGTTGTCCTTGGCTCTTTTGTCATTCCTGGATGAGTAGTTGCTGTGCTTTTGGAGGAATTTTGGAAGGTCGGCCACTTCTTGGAAGGTTCACTACTGTGCCAAGTTTTTTTTCCATTTGGAGATAACGGCTCTCACTGTGGTTCTTTCGAGTCCCAGAGCCTTTGAAATAGCTTTGTAACCCTTCCCAGACTGATGTATTTCAACCACCTTCTCCCTCATCATTTCTGGACTCTCTTTCAACTTTGGCATAGTGCATTACTGGGTAAGACCTTTTAACCAACTTCATGTTGAAAAAGTTCTATGTAAGTGTTGATGTGATTGAACAGGGTTTGCAGTAATCAGGCCTGGTTGTGTCTAGTCCAGCTGAACCCCATTATGAATGCAGTTTCATAGATTTGGGGAATTCGTAACTACGGGGCAAATACATTTTCACACAGGCCCAGTTGATACTGGATTACTTTTTTGCTTCAATAAATAACATTATCATTCAAAAACTGTATTTTGTGTTTATGCAGTTTGCCCTGTTTTATCTTAGATTCTGTTTTAATTTCTGAAACAATTTAGTATGAGATACACAAAAACAGAAGAAATCAGGATGGGGCAATTACTTTTTCCCCAGCACTGTATTCAAAAGACATACAGAAAAAAAAAAAAAAAAAAAAGAGTGAGTCATACATTTATCATTCAAATTCCGTTAAATATTCTAAGAGTCAAATTGAATCAATCATGAAGCCAGTATCATGTACTGAATCGCATCGTGACTGGAGTCTATAGTTACACTCCTAATTTACAGTAATACACAGCACACCAATTTTTTAAATAGTAAGCCAACTAATCAGATATAGGAATTATTGGGCTTGGAGAGGTTTCAAATAAAATTTTCCATCCCTTAAAATAGAGTCACTGGCCAAAAATGAATAAGCTATTAAAAATTAAAGCATCTAAAAAAAAAAAAAAAAAAAAAAAAAAAAAAGTACAATGACTGGTACTGACTTGCAGGAGTCCTGCAGTGACTGCCAAAGGTGCTGGAGAGCTGTTACGATGTACTGCAGGCCGGGTAGGATGTAGTTCTGATGCACAAACAGCAATAGCTCCTTTACAAACTCCAAAAACTGGAAAACACTCTCTGGGGTGTTGGCATTGATCTGAATGCAGGCAAGCAAACAAAACAAAAACTTCAACCTCATTTCTTCAATGGGAAGGGCAAACCTAGTGACGAGAAGGGCAACATGCACACATCCCGACTTGCACATGAATGTAAGTGAGTCTTTAAAAAGTTAGTTAAATCAAATATTACACTATTTACATTACCTGTTAAGTAAAACCAAACAAACCTCTCACTTTACAATCGGCAGTCTTTAAAATTTCACCCGTAGTTACGTTTAAGGCACAATTGAACAAATCTCATTACTTATATGAATAATAGCCATCGTAAAACCTGCAAAAACTGTTCACGTTGGTTTTATTGCAAGAGACGGACTGTATCTCACCCATTCTACGAGTAATGGTGTGCTCTCCTGCAGCCACAGCATCAATTCAGAACTCTTCTGTGCAATAAAGACTGCAACCACCTTCAGCTTCTCCAAAATGGCTTCCAAAAATGGACCCACTGCCTCCACAGCCAGAGAGTAATAATACGGCGTAGTCTCAGCTAAGTAGCTACACACACACAAAAACACAGCATACATAGTACGTTCAGTGCAGCACACAAAGCCGCTATTTCAGAATGTGATTTTCTTTTTTCTTTTTTTTTTAATACTGTGCAGTTATTTGGGTTTTGTGAGTATATTTTGTGGATTTTTACTTGATGCCCTGCTGGCTGTAATGAGACACTTTTCTCCAGCCCTGCTGGGATACTGCAGTGACTCCAGTCTTCTGCAGGTACAGCGCTGTGGTGGAGTTGGCGAACGCTCCGCGAGATCTCACATCGTGAACGATAAAACCGGCGACAAACACCAACAGCACCATCAGCACCCGCTTCCACGGGAACCCCTGAGAGCGAATTTTCATCTGCAGAGACTACGTAAAAGGAGCAGAGGGGGAAATACGAGTGAGCATTAGTGACACTACAATGACATTCGTTTTTATCTTTTGTTGTGGACAAAAATAACCAGTGTTAGACAGGGACCATTTCTAGTCACGTTACGACCTCAGCTTCATGATACATTACAGCCTGGCATATTACATAAGAAATAAATGTATTCTTACATTAACAGAACATCCCGAAGTGTTTTAGTCCTCTTAAACCACAGCATTTTGCTACTGATTATGACTTATTTATTACAGAACAAGACATTGTGCATTTTACTTGTTTATAGTCATGTTTAATGGTTGGAACATCCGACAAACAGGATAGTTTCTGTTATCACTTATCAGCAGCTCTAAACAGTCATTCCCTCATCAGACCCCCCCCGCCCCAAAGGTAATAAACAATTACACGTTTCTAATCCATTTATGTGCCGCGTCCACCATACAAGTCCTTATTTAAATTGTTACCACAGACATATTAGAGCTGGTATTAGAACAGACTCGTTTAGAAGAACTGTCGGAGCTGATACATTTATGGAAAATTAAATAAACACCTTCTGATCAATCAGAAGAGAGTACTCGACAGTGCTGTGGTATAAAACTACTTAAATTTCATCGTTCCGAACTTGCGATTTGGTAGGACGGTCTAGTGTTTACCACATTCAATTGAATTTTTGGCCAGAATAATGCATCCCACATCCTTACACTGCAGACGGCATTGCATTCCTGTACGTCATCCACGTTAGCTGTGGACCTAATCTCTTCATTCGTCACTCTGAAAGACTGAATTGTTTCTTGAAGGTTGTTTCGCAACTACAAAAAAAAAAACAACCAAATGATTAGTACACACAAAGCAAAAATGAAAAGACAGAAAATATATATCTCTGCCACTGTACCTTTGGTGGGAGTGTGCGCCATAAACTGAGCAGATGATTCAACAAGAGGCTGTTAAGGAAGACACACAGAACTTTACAAAGGTTTACAAGTAACCTCATTTACAACATGGCACGTGGTTATAAAATTGCAGAATGTTGCATTAGAGGAGCAGTTCTGTGACTCTATAAAGATGTGTCCAAAAAAAGGCTAATTATATAATAATTCTAAAAATGTACTCATTACATTGAACACATACATTTTGTTATTAATAGTAAGGTTAAATGTTTACCTGGACTGGGTGAGGTGTTTAGTGTAAAGTTGCCTCCATACACCGATACTCTGTGCGTCTACACAAAGGCACTCGGTCAGGCTGCTCAGCAACTACAGATGAAAAACATAAAATCAGGCAAGGGCGACAAATGTAATCTCTCCGTTGGATTCAAAGCAAGATGAGGTACATTTTGCACTTGGCTGTGTTTGTATGTTCCTATTTTATAGGCAGGCAAAGCATCAAATTCAATTATTGATAATCTGGTGTGCGGTTTATTGTGCTGGCACACAAGCTGCTGAGCTGTACTTCTGGTTCTACTGCGACTGAACAACATTTTCTCAGCCATCACTCCCGCCATCGATCAATGTTGCTGCTCGAGTTCACAAGCTGTCTGCAGGTCTCTTTGACGCTGATTATGGTAAAGTACGAATGTGGCTCAAATATATAGCCTTGTTGATGGTATAAGGCTAATCACTTATGATTCCTTTGGCTCAGGATGAGCACACAGCGTTGGTCTGCGTCCATTATGGATGCAGGAAATGTCTGCAATAGCCTGATAGGTCTGGATCACACTTTTCTGAAGCTTCCAAATGACACCATCTCTGTGCCTTTGTGAACCACAGTGACCGAGAAAGAGGCCATCAAAGTCGGGCATTTTAGCCGACTTTGGAGCTTTGTATTCAGATCAAATGACACCTCAGGCACTGCCCAGAGATTATTAAGTTTCAGTGTAGGATTCTGAAAATCCCTAGCGCATAGACTTTGTTCAATCAATCCAATTAATGAAAAATCTGACCTTGGAAACCCAGCAGCTGTGGCCTGCTTCGGTGTGCTCTCCTGGGCTTACCCTCTCACCTCAACCTCATTGTAAATAAATGCTCATGGACCTGTACTCAGCAGTATCTACCAACTAGTAGTGGGTACTACAAGTCCGACTCCGAAAAAGTTGGGACAGTATGGAAAATGCTAATAAAAACAAAAGGAGTGATTTGTAAATATACTTTGATTCGCATTGAAACAAAAAACGTATAAAGACAAGATATTTGATGTTTTACCTAATTAACTGCATAATTTTTTTTGAAGATAAATGTTTATTTTCAAATTGATGCATGCAACATGTTCCAAAAAAGTTGGGACAGGGGCAATTTAGGACTAATAGCAATGCGACAAGTTGAAATAGGAAGATGATGTGAAACAGGTGAGGTAACTGTCTAATCATAGTATATAAGGAGCCTCCAAAAAAGGCCTAGTCCTTCAAGAGCAAGGATAGGTCGAGCCTCGCCAATCTGCCTACAGATGCGTCAGCGAATAATCCAACACTTTGAGAACAACATTTCCCAAAGACAAATCGGTAGGATTTTGGGCATTTCACCTTCTACAGTGCACAATAGAATTAAAAAAAGAGTCAAGGAATCCGGTCAAATCTCAGTGCATAAAGGGCGAGGCTGAAAACCACTTCTGAATGCGCGTGATCTCCGATCCCTCAGACGTCACTGTCTTAAAAACCACCATGAGTCTGTAATGGAGATCCTGACATGGGTTCGGGAATACTTTGGTAAACCTTTGTCCGTCAACACCATTCGCCGCTGCATCCACAGATGCAAGTTAAGGCTTTACTATCCACAGCAGATGCTTCTCTGGGCTCGGTCTCATCTGAGATGGACAGTAGCACAGTGGAATCATGTTTTGTGGTCCGATGAGTCAACATTCCAAATAGTTTATGGACAAAACAGCCACTGTGTTCTCCGGGCCAAAGAGGAAAAGGACTGTTATCAAGCTGTTATCAATGTCAGGTCAGTGCCCATGGCATGGGTAACTTGCACTTCTGTGAGGGCATCATTAATGCAGAAAGATATTTTGGAGCAACATATGCTGCCATCCAGAGCAGGACAACGCTAAATCATATTCTGCCCGGATTACAAGCGCATGGTTGCGTAAGCAGAGTGTGCGGGTGCTAGCATGGCCTGCCTGCAGTCCCGACCTGTCTCCTATTGAGAACGTGTGGCACATTACGAAACGCAAAATAAGGAAACGAAGGCCCCATACAGTAGCGAAATGCATAATGGATGAATGGGGGAAAATTCCGCTCGCTAAACATAACCAACTAGTGTCTTCACTCAGTGCCTTACGCTTAAGAAGTGTTATTAAAAGAAAAGGAGACGTTACACAGCAGTAAACAGTCGACTGTCCTAACTTTTTTGGAGTGTGTTGCAGTCATCAGATTTGAAAAAAATAGATAAAATTAAGTAAAACATCAAATAATGTATTAATAATGTGTTTTCAATATAGTATTTGAAATTGAATTTTCAAATGTCTCTTTTTGTTTGTTTTTTTGCATTTTCCATACTGTTCTCTGTCTCCAATATATATATTATATATTTTTCTTCAACTCTTTAGTTAAGCCATATAGAAAATTTGAGGGCGGGTCTTCTTTGGCCTTTCTTCATTCAGGTACTATCCAAGTTCATGTATAATGTGTATTTGAAAATTCCCACCAAGTTGAGCCCAACAGGTCTGACTGTAAAATACTGAGACAGGATTTCCAGTGTGACTCACAGCAGCTCAGGCACATTATGTTTTTGGAGCATTTTATCTCACAGAGCTAAATAAAAATGAAAAGAGTAACCTTTATCTGTGTGAAAACTTCTTACCTCTTTCTTCATGCTATCGGGACAACTGGGCGTGGCTCTGGAGAGAAAGGAAGGGAAGTATGTATGCAACGTAGATTCCGGTTTCGCCCCAAACGCTAGAACCTTCAGCCGGGGGTAGAGCCTCCTCAACTGCTCCTGCAGGCTGAAAACACAACAGCTTTTAGCAGAGCAAATCTATAGCCCTGTTGTTCAATAGACTAATAATGAATCACTAGATAATGGTAATAAAAAAAACAAACTCTCTCTGGTATTCACAGTTTGCAATAATTACCTTGCTGACAAGGCATTTCTGGGCATGTAAGCAAAATCCAGCAGAGGGAAGAATTCTTTCGGGCCCATTACCCCAAACCCTTTAGATAGATTGGCATGGAGCCTATAAGAGAGATGGAACAAGTTATATATTGTGCATTAACGTTAGACTAAAGGCCTAAGAAGTCTAGTATTGTGCAAGAGCTAAAGCTGTCCGAGACCTAAAGCAGCAGTAACTCACGTGAGCAGTCTCTCTAGGTATGCAATGGCGTAGGCAGACAGAGATTTCACTCCTAGAACAGGGAGCATGATGCCCAGCCAAACTAAAGGCCAACAAAACGACACAGAAGGCAAAACACACACAATATTGAATTATGTAATGAACAATCAGGACATCCCAGTCTATTCCAAACCAGGTATCCTATCCCATTGGCTTTAGGCCACATACAATTTAAGAATGCTCACCTTTTATGCCTTGGGTAAGGTCATAGAAGCCGGCTTGTCCGAGAGCCCACATAATGGTCAGACACTTGGTTGGACGGTTCTGGTGGGAGCGCAGAAGCTCCAGGTGCTAAGACGGGCACACAGCGTCAATGAGTTGGCAAAAAGGATTAACGCAATAATTGCTTAAACCAAACCACAAACTTTACAAGGACCACTTGGTAATTTCCTTAAACAATTGTTAATAGCCGAACGATTTTGTGCAATACTGTCCGAGACTCAAGGCAGACATGCAAAAAGTACAAGGCTTCCCCAAAATAGGGGCCAGAATTAGGTAATATTTTCAAATGTTACCGGGAGTCGCATTTAAATTCAACACGTGCTATTTTAGTCTTTTCTCTTTCCTGACACGCTGCATTAAGCGAAGGTAAAGAAACAAAAAACATTTCCCCTGCCCATCGTCTACCTCCACAAAACAAACGAGCGTTGCGTCTCAAACCGCATACTTGTCTACTATTCTAGATCGTTATTGAGAACACTAACCAGTTTTCTGATTACATTTAGCGTATGATTTTTTATTTTTTTTTTGTCATCTTAAAACCTACCAAAAGATCTGTTTGGATGCCTTCTGGATTTCCTAGATTAGTCAAAACTTTTGGATGTAGGGCCAAAGTTTCTGATTCTGACACACGGCTCGCGACGACAATCACAACGATGGTGAAAAGTCTTAAGAGAGACAGGGCTGGTCAGTGCGCTTAAGGAAACCGCTAAACATTTTACCAGTTCGATTTAGAAACCGGATGGACAGGGATGATTGGGCTCTGATGTATGGGCTTGTAATTTTCCACATGTACACAAGATGGACACGCTCAAGTCATGGTTGCTTCTGTAAGCGCACACAAAGTCATGCATCGAGTATAAACCAACGGTTCCTCTGCTTCGTGGTGCATCACACCACCCTGATGTGGATTATTTTCCTATAACAGCACAACTAGACTGGTAAGTCTGTGCTGGGAATATCCTTTTAGGTTTTTAAGTCACTTGTGTTACACATACATTTTACCAGCCTCCTAAAATGTCCAAATTTTACAGTAATCCTAAATTATTAAGATATTTATTTATTTATATGTAGGCTGGCCAAGGCTTAGGGGTCACAGAAAATACCTACTGTCCATTTGCCCAAAAAAGTTTGTGAACCTCTGCATTCCCAAATTTCCACTTTAAGTTACAGTACAGACTACAGCATTTCTGCAGACCCTATAAATCCAAGCAAATGTGGCAAGACACAAAGCAACCAAAGCTTTTACAAGTTCCAACCAAACCGCTAGAGAGCAAACGGGCATAAATTTCGCTTACCTCAGTCAGGCTGAGCGTTGCTGTTTTGGGTTTGTTCATCAAGATGGCCTGAATGCACATTCTGTAGCCATGCAGTGGTTCAGCTAGTAAAAATAAATAAATAATAATTAAAAAAAAGATACACAAGGTGACTCCTCACTTCGATGGAAGCCCTCAGTGGCCATTAGTTGTTGTTTTTTTCTGTTGTTTTCTCGTGATCTCGACTTAACTTTCCTGTGTACTGGACATCCATCGTCCCGAAGTCAATGGGGTTTTGAATGTTTTTTTTTGCTTAAATGCCTAAAATAAGGTCTGTGGTCAACACAAGCTCAATACATATTCACGTTTTATACTATGCCATAAAATACCTCAGTAATACCTCACTCAGGATTTTTCAAAAAGCTTTTACGTGTCTTGAAATAGGCGGTTGCTAACAAGTGGCTAAATGGCACTACAGAGGTTGTCAGGGACATTAAACGTCATCACGCCGAACATGAAAACTCTTCTAGTACAGCCTCGTCATGTTTATACTCGCACTCTTGCAACTCAAACTTCCCAACTTGCAGATTTATCAGTTTATAGTATTTTCCAATTGTATTGTTTTTTTAAAATAAAGATTGAAAGAGTTTTCAGAAGCATAGCAGTGGTGAAGTCATGCGACCGTGGTGTAGTTCGTTTATAACCTAACGTTAGCTTTTTACTTCTGGTGAGTGTATAGGCTTCAAAATCTTATCTTAATGAACGAAACATGTACGAATCATAAACTTTTGTTGGTCACGGAGTTCATTTTCTGCAATAAGCCAAAGGAAAAATCCTATTGGCTTTTTGTCGAGGGAAGCGGGATGATGCAAACATCCAAGCTGGGCTACAAAAATACTTCATCCCTGCAGGACTGACACTTGAGAAGGGGACACATCCCTCTCTCTTAATACGGAGACAAAGTCCATCTCTACAGCGGGACATTATTACATTTATGATGGCGAAGATGCCAACGTGCACGTAACACCAGTCCCATTCACAAAGCGCAAGATTTTCTCAGGATAAAATTACATCGTGAGAAAACAGCTTTTGTTATGTCGAGATCACGAGAAAACAGCAGAAAAAAATGAATAATGCACGGCCGCTTAGGGCTTCCGTACACTACCACTGAGGCTTAAACAAACCAACACAGATCCTACATTAACCCAAATGGCTGAAATGATAGCTAGTTTTCAAAAAGTGCTAAAAAAAAAAAATTAAACTACAACAGGTTGAGCAGGATGGTATAGGTATAGCAAACTGTATATTTTATCGACACGACTAGTAGTATGATTTATTACCTGTTGGTCTATCCAACTCCCGGAGCATGGTATACACACAGTGATCGAAGAATTCTTGTAGTGTGTCACCGCTTTTCCCCAACAGATTCTTAATTATGCTGCGCAGATCCTTTCCAGCAAGGCAGTAGGGGTAATCTGCATAGAGATGTATTTGTTAAAACCCACAAATTCATACTTTATGCTCCTGTGTGGTAACAGATTAGACCTCTTGCTTTATATCTGCTGTTTGTACGATAAACAAAACATTCCTCAAACTGAAAAAAGTTCCTCTCAAAGGAGCCAGTAATCTCCATATTCAGCAGGATGGTGAACACATTTCAGACACGCACCATGAGCGTAGCTGCTGAGCGTGGGATCGGTGTCAGGTGCGAGCAGCTTGCTGTTCAGATACCCGGCCAGATCCTTCACCCAGACGCACGGATTCTCAGGGAACATAGCTTGACTTTTGTCCAGCTGTTGCCGCAACTCCACCACATCCAGCTAGGACAGTAAGGGGGAGAAATATAGCCAGCCACACAGACACTCAAAGTCAAGTCACATTTATTTATATAACGCATTTAAAACACCACGAGTGTTGACCAAAATGCTACACGTCATGCAGGGTAAGAAACACATTAAAAAAAGAGCATAAAAATAAACATACAAACAAATAATTACTAGGGATGCACTGAAATGAAAATTCTTGGCCGAAGTCGAAACCGAATATAATGAAAAACTTGGCCGAGGCCGAATACGTTTTTTTAATTTATTTATTTATTTTGCCATTTTTTTCACCATTGCATAAATGAAATAGTCAAAATGTGCTTTTTACTATTTTGTCTTGCTTTTCAAAGAAAAAAATCAATTACAAAAACTACAATTTCAAAATATTTATTTAACACTGAACTTTTTTTTTTTTTCATTCCAGCCGGCATAGGCTACCAACAAGGCACAATATCCATCCATCCATCCATCCATCCATCCATCCATCCATCCATCACAACATTAAATAAATAAATGAGTAAAATAAAAATATTTTGATGTGGTCATTATGTCACGGTTCTCAACATCCGAAGAGCATGCCCTCGTGCACGTAGCACGTGCATGCGCGCGCCCCCTCATCGCTCCGAGCGCGCTTCCGGAAGTGGAGGTCGTGAAATTCGCGCGTCTGACTCTGGTTGCTAGGCTATTTGATCGCGTCATCAAACACGTCATTGTTCGGTCAAATTTATTCGGCCTTTTCACTTATTTGGCCGAACACTGAAAGTGCTTTTTTTTGCTATTTTCAGCCGAATAATTTCAGTTGCCGAACATTCGGTGCATCACTAATAATTACTATTGAGAAAACAAGCCAGATATAACCAAGACCAGCTAGACAGGGAAGATTATAGATTGGCCTGAGAAAAGAAGTAAGTAAATTTTATTTATATAGCACGTTTAACACAGCAAAGCTGACCAAAGTGCTGAACGGTAAGAAAAAGTAAAATTGAAAACAGAATAAAACCAAATAGAGACCGACAATAAACAATAGTAAAAATTAGTTTAAAGCGCCTGGGAGAAGAGATACGCGTTCAGCCTCTTTTTAAAAATGATAAAAGAAGGTGCGAGGCGGATGTCCAGTTCCGGCAACTGAAAAAGCTTCACCCCCCTTAGTTTTTAAAACGGGATCGAGGGACATGCAGAAAAAACTTATCAGAAGATCTTAGAAATCTGCTAGATGAACGTGGTGTAAGAAGATCTTTGAGATAAGAAGGAGCTTGACCAGTAAGAGTTTTAAAGACAAACAACAGAATCTTAAACTGGATCCTAAAACGGACCGGGGACCAATGGAGCGATGTTAAAATTGGGGTGACATGACCATATTTCTTTGCCCTGGTCAACAGCCTTGCAGCTGCAAGAGAAATGAGAGAGGAAGAGAGAATGAAAAGATTGAGTAGACACTAGGTATGATGCTATATATACACATAAATATAAACCCCGCCGCAACCACCACAACCACAGCGGTGCTACTGGGGAAACTGGGAAACTGTAAAACCAGTACATATACAGGATACAAAAATAAATCACGCTGGTATTGGTATGGATCATAACATGTCCAGTACTCACAGCTTTGACGGCTTCCTCCAACGTTTTGTAGTGGGTCACTTTAGAGCTGCTGCTGGACTGGGATTTCTTGGACTGTTTTGCCGCGTTAGGTTTCTTCTGTTGAGTCTCAGCTGGTGGAGGAACCTGTTCCTTGTTCTGCTTCTTTCCGATCTTCTCGAAACTGTCATATATCGTCTCGGACATCTTTACAGGTGCTGCGAACAACGAAAGATACGATTTTATTCAACACACGTCAAAAGGAGTCGACGGGTCCGAGAGAGAATCTTTCGCAACAAGACGACACATTACTCAGGACAGCCTCTCGCATCCATGCCCGGTCCAAAAAAATAAAAGCTGTGCAATGACAGACCGACCGGAGCAGAAGTATGGCAGGGTGCACACGTTTTGAAACTGAACTTCGGCACATATTTTCCCTAACTGGGAGGCTATCGATCACATCCATGACTATACTGTCTCCACATTGTGCACAGCAAGTACAGGCTGCCACACGTACAAAAAATACAAATGTATAAAAACCAAAACCTCAGTATGCCCACACGCCAAATTACAGCCATGCTTGGAAGAGGACTCACAGAGGTCGATTGAACCGAAGTCCTGAACTCATCTACTTTAACCTTTTAAAAGATCGGGATCAATTACACTGATGTGCTGACTCAGTCGTGTTCTTTACTCCACTGTGATGCTGAACAATAAATCTGAAAGAGGAGTGGGATGCTATTTATTTGTACCGATACGCAAAAGTTGTTCGTATAAAACGGATAAATTTTTTTTTTTACAAAGCGTAGTCTGTTCAAAATCTTATACATAGTAACTTGTGACCAAAAAAAAAAAAGTTTTTTTTAAAAAAAAAAAACCCTTCCTTCTTAGGGTAGTGCCTGTAATAAAATCTCTCTGATGGGGGAAAACGTCTTTCAATCAGATTTCGATAAATGAATGGATAGAACGTGTATCAATCAGATTCTTTCTACGCATTTTATGTCACAGCACCTTAAAGACACAAAGCAGGCGATTTTTAGCAACCGGATCAAAAAAAAAATTCAAATTCAAAACACATCGGTCATTTCCTGACATAGATACGACGGCGTTTTGCTTGTTGTTGTTGGGCCACTCATTAAAACAAAAATACAAGATTTCAAGAATAAAGCTGAAATCTTTTGAGGAGGAGAAAAAAAAAAAAAAAAGTCTTGATGTACGATATTACAATAAAATGTCACAGCAACATTAGCCATGACACATCGTGGGCTCGAAGCCAAACTCGCTGGAGTTCCACTTCTTCGGGATCGATCGTTTTGACCGTCGATCACGTACACACCCTCCGGGACCGGCATGCAGACGTAACCATCGATAGCCTTAACGGTGAACGCCGGCTGCGATTTCTCCTTCAGGGAAAGAGGCAAGAACTTCACCAAACCCTCATCTGAACACATGAATGTTATGTACCATTGTGTCATAGTACTGGGACTAGAGATGCACCGAGGCTATTTTTCCACGCTATTGGACATCAGCCGATAGTTTAAAAACATCCGGTGATCAGGGACGATTATATCCTGTCGATCAAAAGAGGGCGGGAAAACGCATGGATTTCGGTGCTGTGTGTAAAGATGATGTCTCTTGTGTGGAAGGACGACAAAACTGCAGTTCGTAATCTCTGCAGTGTTAAATTTTTACACTGGAAGTTAGCAGCAGTTTCGGCGTCGAGTCTAATTTTTTTTTTTTTTTTTTACCAAGCTGCTCGCGTTGAATTAAAGGGCCAGTGCACCGTTGAAAGATTTAAATGAAAATGAGTTGACAAAAGTAAGTGTATGTGTAATATATATATATATATATATATATATATATATATATATATATATATATATATATATATATATATATATATATATATATATATTTCACATCCAGTTAATGTTAATATATAAAAAAGTTGATACTATATATTACCAGTTTGATGTTCAGTGATGAGGTAGAAATGCTTGTTTGTGGTGAGTGAATGTGAAGACTAACAGGAGTACAGTTTCAGTTAGAATTCAGTCAATGTTGTGAGGGAAATTATTCATTTTTACTTTGTAATAATTTTGTTTCTGTTCATGTTCATCTGAGGATAATGCCCAAGAGTGTCATGTAATGTGACTGAGATCAGTACAGAATGTTTAGCTGCTATACAGAGACACAAACATGTTCTTCTGTTCAAGTTTCATCTAAACATCTTCTAAGATCCTAAAACAAAGCCTGTTTGAACTGCCTCAAACCGCTTCTTATCGGTACACAGAATTATGTCATGCTCTGCCTTTCATATATATAGTAGTGGTTCAGCACAAGCACTTCAGAGCGCTCTCATTGCTCTATCCTGCTTTATTCTATCCTGTATTAACCCTTTTTTTTTTACCTTCAGAGGACGAGTCTGCAAGTGTTGTCTAATTTCCACGACAATTTGGCGTCTCCTGGCTGGGCTGCGCGAGTCTTTCAGCTTTTCTGGACAACAAGCAAACTGGTGGACGCTCGTGAAAAAGTTTCACCCTGGAGTCTGTGTTAATACGCAGGCGGGTTGTCCTTTGTTGTGTAGAGCGAAAGACCGATGCAGCCTTACCACTGACTGGTAGGAATCATCAAGAATTTAGAATTAGAATTTTATGAAGTCATAGTGTATTGCTGTCTCTATGGAAGGGAGTCAATTATATAAGAAATGCGTGTATTACATTGAGAGAAGTATTACATGGAGGCGATTTCTTATAAGAAGTTCCAAGAACTTCGGCAGAGATATTGGTGTTTCTTAGATCATAGCTTCAAAACCAAGATATGTACTGATGGGTGTAATATGTTATATTATATATATATTATATTATATATATATATATACACATATATATATATATATATATATATATCGAGAGAGAGAGAGAGAGCGAGATAATAACGGTAAAAATATTTGCTAACGGAAAGAGTCCGGTTCGAGCAATAAAAAAGTAAAGAGAGTACTTATTAAGAAGCGCAAGAGGCGCTTTCATAAGAAACTTTACAGTCCATACAGGACTTTTTGTGATTTTTTCAGCCAAAAATGTTTGATTTAGATGCAGATATAGGAAAAATGTGTGGACTTGTGAAAATTGAGTTTTGTGTGCTTTTTTTCCCCCCCTCTCTTCTGAAAACTACATGAATTGGCAAAATAATTTTGCACAGTCTTCTGCAGTGACGTTTGTTGGTAAACGAGAGCTTTCAGCTGTACTCACGTTCGACGTACGTGAATCGAAGAGGGCTTTGGATTGGGACGAGGTCACGTCTCGGCCCCAAACCTGCATAAAATTGTAAAAACGGAGCGTGCCCGATTCCGCGTTAATTTCCCACCATGGCAAAAAAAACACAACCTTGTTATGCCTTCGATTTATAACGTCACAACTTCACACACCTAAAATAGTGTGATTTTGAATATTCCCGCCCATGTTCACGAGGCTCCGCCCCCAGAACCTAGAGTTGTGGTTCTTAAAAAAAAAAAATCAAATAAAACATGACTGACAGGTGGCGCGCCCAATCACAAACAAGCATTCCGGACCGGAAGTCAGTTTTCCAAACGAGTTTTCTCAACCACTCAGTACAGTTGTGCCAAGGCCACGGCTTCATCCTTAATGTGTTTGTATCACAGTCTAGATATCTTCCAGGTTATCTGTACATAGTCATGAATAAACAGATCGACTACTGCACCTTTAAATGTGAATGTGCTGGTGCGGCTGAAACGGATTTGTGTAACTAGCTAGCTGTTCACCTCTGGCTTAAGCTAGTGAATTATGTTCGCTTGCTAAACATCTCGGATAACACTTCCTGGGCTAAGCAGTTAGTTAGTTAGTTTGTTTACAGCTTTATAACTCGTTCTGTTATTAAATTAACAAATGCATTAGACTCAGAAGGACGGAACAGCAAGCTAACGCACAACCAGCTAGCTAGCTCCGTGTTGTCGCGACTACAGATGGACGTGTCGCTTATTTAACATTGAGAACACAATGCGAGTAATCACAGGACATTTCACTTACGATTCAGCTCGATTTTTGGAGAGTTAGTCTCGATCAGAGCTTTTCTGGACTTCTTGTCGGCTTGACTCTTAGCACCGCTGTTCGGTTTCTTGCTTCTTCTCACCACCTCCCACTTACCGGCAGAACCGTTATTATTCGCAGACGAAGCCATCGTTTATTAAGCGTTTAAAAAATGCAAACACTTCGACTGCTTTGTTGTTGTTTGTTTGTTTGTTTAAACACCTTTAATTCCTCTAGAGCTAGTGTACAGAATAATGATCGCAGGTCAGCTCCGGCTACAGCTGCGACTTTAAACTGTCTCTATGCCACGTCGGCTCTGGGGGCGTGACGTCATCACGTAACCGCACGTGCTCCGCTTCTTACGCTCCGTCATGGAGAGATTTAAAAATAAACATTTAAAAAAAAAAACCTTAACGTGAGGAAAGGTCGGTGGGACAGTTTAAAGGTGCGATCGTATACATATATTTTTCATTCCTTACTTGTACAAATAACCTGGAACACTATGGAAAGTGATACAAACAAACAATGGTTCAACACCGTGTGTGTATTAAAAGTGTATTAAGTTGCTGAGAAAACACTTTTGTAAAATGCTTTCCGGTCCGGAAAACGTTTGTGTATGGATGCGCCTCCTGTCAGTCATTTTATAGACGCTGACTACATTTACATGGGCCGCAATAATCTAATTATTGACCTTATTCTGAATAAGACAATATTCTGATTAAGGTGTTTACATGAGTTGCTTTAGAATACTCCTTTCATGTTCTCGTTTTACATGTTATAGAACATAGAGCGATTAACGGTACACGTCATTACGTCCCCGCACCGCGCCGTCCGACGTCCCTCCAGAATTTCACGTATCAATATACAGTTCGTCTGCGATTTTGCTACCATATACAGTTTTGGGTGTTTCATTTTTAATTTTAGGAAATTTTCAAGTGCAGTTATTTATTTATCATGCTATGTGTGCTAATAGACGACTGCTTGAAGCCGTGGGCTGCGTCCGATGCATGTACATACATGTTTTTCGCTTACTATGTAGTAGGAAAGTACGTGGTTTCGGATGCAGCCGTGCTCTCTTGTTTACCGTTAAACGGTTGAGCGCTGCCGTGTGTGTACGCGTCCTGTCGCAAAATGCGATGAAAACTCCCACACGACGTTAATAGTGTGATTAAAGTGTGTACATGTCTGTAATGCACGCCGATAATGCGACTAAAACAGGAATACTCTACATGTCTTAATTCGATTTGTTTACTTCGAGTACAACTTTAGTCGGTATTTATTAAGGTAATAAATAATCACTGTTTACATGGTAGTTTCTTAATCAGAGGATTGTCTTAATCGGGTTAATATCGATTATTGTTGTACATGTAAATGTACTGATTGTACTCAACTGGCCATGGCTGCGTTCACGCCATGTCGTAATGACCGTAATTATGAAATTCCGACTTGTAAAAAGCGTTCACGTCCCGGTAGAACTTGTAATCACAACTTGTAAACTAGGAATTTTCAGAGAGCTCCGACTTGTCCCACCTGACCGCTGCAAGGTCACGCAGAAACACTCAAAATGACGGCGGCTTCAGCGGTAAAATGTAGTTATCTCGTAATATTTCTGTATAATCACTTGTATAATTGACTACGATTAATGTCTTAATAATGCAAGATAAATCTGAAAATAAATGAAAGGCATAACCTTCTAACGTCTGACGTCTCATAACGTATAATGTCGAACAGCTCCAAGTAGAAAGTCCGGGTTGTCATCTAGTAATTACGGTAATTCCGACATGGCGTGAACGCAGCCGTAGATCCTTGGGGGTGGAGCTTATTGTATATGGATGGGACTAATTGAAATGTCTCACCCACCTAACTGTTAGAGACTAATCTTACCTAATGCACCTTTAATGTGTGAGGAACATAATTAACGTTATAAACATCAAAAAGTTGATTATGTACAGTAAGGAATAACACATGACAGACATGACACTGTTATACAAAAATAGTGCACGCCCAGGGTGTGTGTGATGCGACACAATGCGGAAGCCGCTACCCCCCAAAGTGCATTTATTGTATACCATACCATATATACATAGAGTATATCCACTTACACCACAGCAAATTGCCAACAACATTTAATTTAATGTATGAAACGTCACACATTTTAACCGTTTATTGCTATATTTATTGTTATTGAACATCCAAGAGACAAGTTAGTTCCTGTTCTCACACATTAAAGCTGCGATAAACAGTCTTTCCCTCACCTCTCTCTCTCACTCATACACACAAAGTGCAGCAGAGACATTTTACCTAGAAAACTGAAGAAACGGAAACGAGACCGAGAGCTCTTCCAACCGAGACTTCTTCCATGAATGTTTGTTAAAATTTTCCGAACAAAAAACTTTCACAAATCCTATTTTTATCATCAGACTTAAATTATGTGGAGCATCCTCGATACAAGTCCATGTGTATGAGCTGTTATTATAGAAACAGTAACACATTAGAACCAGCGCATTAATATTAACGTTCATGTCACAGCCGTATAACAACCTGTGCTGTTATACGAAAATAATGCACAACTTCTGACCAATCAGATTCCAGCATTCAACCGTGCTGCCGTATAAGTTCCAGCACATCCTGACATGTTTTACTTCACTTATACCACAACAATTTATCAATGATAATTTATTATTCATTAAAGAACGACACATAAAACTTTTTCCCGGTTGTAGATCCATTAACGTTGAACACCCACAAAGCAAGTCAGGTTGTGTTATCTATTACTTTACAGCAGCGACGTGAACGGTCTCTCTCTCACTCTGTGAAGTTAATATGAGAAAAATGTTACAGATAAACCACAAAGGGCTACATCTTCTCTCCTGAAGACTTTCCTGTGGAGGAAGAGCTTACCTGTGACTGTTAGAAAGCACTTGCACTACACTGGAGACTCCTTAAAGAAAGATTCACAGTATCAACGATTGGACTTAAACAACGTGTTTATTACAACCCTTTCTGAATTCAATGTTACTATAGAAACAGAAAGTTATTACAATGAGCACATTAATATAAAGCTGTGATTTTGAAAGTGGGACTTTATTCGGTACACAGGTAAACGTACACATGTGGCAAGTGACAAACTAAAGGAAAAAATCAACAAAAGTCTTTGTAAAGGGTTTTGGGCCACCCCTAACCACCAGAACAGCTTCAGTGTGCTTTGGCATCAAGTATACAAGTCTTTGGAAATGTACTGGACGGCCCATTCTTCCAAAAAGATATTTGCTCAATTGGCGTTTTGATGATGGTGGTGGAAAGGGCTTTCTAACACGTCAGTCAAAAATCTATCCTAGGTGGCCAGAGATCATACAAAGTTCACAATTAATCTGATTGTTTGTGTTCAGTTTCAAAATCAACTATATTGAGCTGAAAACATAGGATAGGATATGTCGGAGAGACATAAACCGTGCTTAAATGCAAAGAAAAACACTTTTGTTGCCAGAATACACTTTATTTTACATAGTAAAACTCAAATAAATGAAGGACAAAACTAACAAGTTACAGACAGATCCTGTCAATCAAAATCAACCTTTATGGCATTAATGCATGTGAAATATGAAAAATAATAAAAAAAAATAATAAACAAACACTGACATAGTAGCTAAAAAGTCAGTTTTATAATTTAGTCACTAAAGTCAGCAACAAATATCCACCACTAATGTTGTCATGTTTTTACTCCAATGTTCATTTTGTTTTTAAAATGAAACCCAGGTTGTTGCTACGAACTGGTTTTAGCGTCTCATTGTATCTTTAATAAATAAATATACATATATATCTCAAAATTCAGCTTCGAGCTCAAATTACAGCTCCAAAGTGCACACACTAAGCTCGAGCTCAATAATCAGAGAGAACATAGCTTTAATTTTTCCAGATTACCAAAATACATTTACGTGGACGTGAATTTTCAGCGTCCTGTTCATAATTCTACATGCACTCATCTCAGTTTAGTAGTGTCATTGCTCACATGCCGCGATGCTGAACTCGTTTCGTTCGAGAAGGTATGGGATGAAATGCAGCTGGAATCCAGGCTTGTTCACACAGCTGTAAAATTCACAGGGTCTCTCTGATCACTCGTTATTCTTTTTTTTTTTTTTTTCCCCAAACATATAAGTTAGTTTCTCTATAGTAGAAACATCCTCTCAAAACCCCAAAAGAATTTAAAATCATGAATGCAAAATGCGAACCATTTGGACATTTTGCTATCAGGTGAAGCAACCTTTAAAAAAAAAAAAAAAAAAAAAATATCTCAGCATATATTTATGAAATGCTTTAAAACAGCCAGGTACAGTAGTAGTGCAGAGGAAGGTTATGTTGTGTGTGCATGTGGTTGCACGTGTGGTATACATCTATTTCATAGTCTCATGAAGCGGTGACCTGCTGTTTATTAAACTGTTTGCATTGGTACACAGTTTGTAAAATTTTCTCCTAGCATTCTGATTGAAAGGTTTCAGACATGCTATTAATAAATGTTTTAAGATGTACGTGTTAGTAAGTCATGGCATTATGAGTAGCAATTCTCTATACTCCAGTTTTGAGTAGCAATGCTCTAGAATACTCTATATACTATAAAACGAATACCATTTTAGACTCAAAAGAAAAATCCATGGACAATGGTATAGCAAGGATTAAAACGGAACTCTACCATTAAGTACAAATGGTATTTAAAACCAATTACCATCAGCAAAAACTATGTTAGCTACCCAATCAATACTCTGCACTCACGTGTTAAAGGCTGTGATGTAAATGAGTAAATGAAAGGAAAGAAATCGAGATCATGAGAAGATGAGAAGTGGAATGGGAGATGTAGGGATGTGGGAATGCATACGTTTTTAAAGAGTTTAGTACTCGTCCGGGTCTTGTGGGTGTTCAGCAATTTCATCATCCTCTGGAGGAGCAAAACCAGCCTGAAAAAAAGGCAAACACAGCAGTCAGGAATTCAGAAAGATCTCTCCTCCTGAGTATTTTTGACACGACTTCCCGTGCTCGTGTGCGAGCGAGTGTGTTTGTTGCAATCCTGAGCACTGGCTCCAGCTGCTCTCTTTAGTCGTGGCACGCTTCATTACTTCTACATCTGTCTTACGCTAGATTCTTACCAAGTGATGGATGCTTAAGAGTATGGCACTTGTATGACTTGTAAAATCGAGGACTCGTGTACCTCAGTAGCATAGAGGACGTCGAAAACCTTCGCGAGGACTGGGTTGTTTTCACTCTCATGCTCCTGGCAGATGAGCTCGATATCACGCAGTTTGCCAAAGTAAAAGTCTCTCTCCTTCTCCAGGCCATCCACGGTCACCTTCAGGTCCATCAGCTACATGTGGAAGAAAATTCAATCAGGAAAACCGCATTTCCGAGTCAGATTGTGATTTTAAGATGCTTAAAAAAAATGACAATACCGGATAATTAAGGCAGAAATAATTTGATAATCAGAAATGAAACAGAAATCAATACTTGTACAGGGCTTTAGTGATGTGATTTAGTTACTCTAATACTCTCAGGTTACTGCAACACTATTAACCCTCGAGCACGTGGTTTACAGTCAGTGACATGACAGAATCAGACTAAATAACTAAAACAAACAACAAAAAATAAAACCCAACAATAATAAGTAACCTAAAGCGAATAAATCATGAAGAAATGCTTTTTGCACATTTTTCTCCATTATGCTGAAAATGGATAATTCAATGATGACGTGTGGTTCCGTGGACATTTTCCGATTGACATTTTGCATCTTGTATTTGTGTGTAGTTCTGTTCTTATAACTGTCTGAAACGGCAAACTCATGAAGCAAGTGCTCCCTAGCATCATACTGTGTGTTTGGCATCACATTCAAGAATGTAGTGTTCAAGCTTTATCCAAATGATCTTGTGGAATGTTAATATGCTTAGGACCCTGATTTCTAAATATTAGGAAATTTAACAGAAAGTACTGTTTTTGTTACTGGGTGCCGTGTTGCTGTTGTGTTGTGTTTGTGTGTTTGTGAGTGAAAAGTAAGGCAGCTCCTGTTCATCAGCAGTAACAGCTTATTATGCGTCACTCAGACTAATCTATAATAAAGCATCTTTGTATTGGGAAGGTGCGGGTGGAGGCGAGTTGTATGTGCACCTGCTGGTTGAGTTCCATAAGCTCTGCCTCACTTCCTCCGTTCCGTAACACAGGTATGCTCCGTTTAATATTTGTCGGGACAGAGCTGATTGGCCGCTGAGGAGTTGGCACGGTTTTGGGCACTGTTGGTGAAGTCCTCTGTGGTCCTACACCAATCAAGCACTCTAAGTCAATAAACAGTCCATAAAGAATCAACAATCGTGTGTGAAAATATAAAAATACATAACACTATGGTTCAATGAACACTGGATTGCACCACAGGTGGAGAGAATCTCTCAGATACCTTTTCATGCCCAGTCCTTTAACAAACACATGCCCAGTCCTTCAACAAAGTCATGTCAGTGAATACCGCCGAAATACCACCGTCCTTCTCTGGAATCTTCTCACTGGGTCAGTGCTGATTCCAAATAACAAGGGTTCGTAGAACCACAGCTATACAACCCCAATTCCGAAAAAAAGTTGGGACGCTGGGTAAAATGTCAATAAAAACAGAATGCGATGATTTGCAAATCTCATAAACCCATATTTTATTCACAATAGAAAATGGAAAACATATGTTTAAACTGAGGAAATGTACCATTTAAAGGAAAGAAATAAGGTCATTTTGAATTTGATTGCTGCAACACGGACGGGGTTGGGACAAGGGCAATAAAAGGCTGGGAAAGTAAGTGTTACTAAAAAGAAATAGCTGGAGGAACATTTTGCAACTAATTAGATTAATTGGTAACAGGTCAGTAACATGATTGGGTATAAAAAGAGTATCTTAGAGAGGTAGAGTCTTTCAAAAGTAAAGATGGGATGGAATCTGATTGGAAGCATATGTTGATCTAAAACCTGTATATACCTTTCAGCATTGACGGTGCCTTTCCAGATGTGCAAGCTGCTCATTCCATAAGCACTAATGCATCCCCATACCATCAGAGATGCAGGCTTTTGAACTGAGCGCTGATAAAAAGCCAGATGGTCCCTCTCCTCTTTAGTTTAGAGGACGCGGCGTCCATGGTTTCCAAGAAGAATTTCAAATTTCGATTCGTCTGACCACAGAACAGTTTTCCACGTCGTCTCAGTCCATTTTAAATGAGCTTTGGCCCAGAGAAGATGGCGGCGTTTCTGGATCATGTTCACATATGGCTTCTTCTTTGCATGACAGAGCTTTACCCAGCATTTGTGGATGGCACGGCGAACTGTGTTCACAGACAATGAGTTCTGGAGGTGTTTGAGTCCATGCAGTGATTTCCATTACAGAATCACGCCTGTTTTTAATGCAGTGCCGCCTGAGGACCCGAAGAGTACCGGCATGCAATAAGGATTTTCACCCCTGTCCCTTCAGCACAGAGATTTCTCCAGATTCTCTGAACCTTTTGATGATATTATGTACTGTAGAAGATGAGACATTCATAGTCTTTGCAATTTTATGTTGAGGAACATTATTCTGAAATTGTTCCACAAACTGTAGACAAAATTTTCGCAGATTGGTGAACCTCTGCCCATCTTTACTCCTGAAAGACTCTGCCTCTCTAAGATACTCTTTTTATATCCAATCATGTCACTGACCTGTTGCCAATTAACCTCCAGCTGTTTCTTTTCAGCAACACTTACTTTACCAGCGTTTTGTTGCCCCCGTCCCAACTTTTATGAAACGTGCTGCGGCCATCAAATTCGGACTAAATCATTAAAAAGGTACATTCCCTCAGTTTAAACATCTGATATGTTTTCTATGTTCTATTGTGAATAACATATGGGTTTATGAGATTTGCAAATCATTGCATTCTGTTTTTATTTATATTTTACACAGCTACCCAACTTTTTTGGAATTGGGGTTATAGTATGCATAACTAGTGCTGTATTTCACCCCTCCATATCCACCAGGGGTGGTGAAAATCACCTGGATAATTCGTGCCACAATGTCATGACGAACCGACACATCTTAGGACTAACAGGATCTGTCTGGAGATGACTGCTGACTGTTACTGAGCATTAATACAGAGCAAGTTTGTAGAAATACCTATGGACCAGTATGGCGAAAAAAGGATAATAAGGCTAGGGAAAGATCATTTAAAAACCAGTGGGCACCACAAAGTTACATAATGTTCACTAGAAGTGCAGTTGCAATGTATAAAAAATAAAAAAATTTAATAAATACACTCACTGCAGCAGAAGAGATGATAGGATGATAAGAGGCTATAGCTCAGACCAGACACAAGCTGCTAAATGGATAGATCTATATGAACAATTATGTACTTGCTGTCTGACATGTAGAAGGTGAAAAGAATAAAGTTGTGTGGCAGAGTTTTTTTTTTTTATATTTAAAAAACAACAAAAAAAAAAAAAAAACAAAAAAAACACATCATACTGTATATCACTTCATGACTTTGATGTGTGCTGAGTGAAGTGGTTCTTACCACCTCTGCCGATTAGGAGGGTAAAACTGAACCACCTTTACAAGCAACCCTCTCAAGTATAAATCTATGAAACATTTTTGAACTTGCTTGAAATGTTTTCAATGCCAGGTTAACTGTAAGCATGTGCAAGAAGCCCCACGTTACTTTTGCGTGTGAATGATTTTACCTGGTTTGGGTGTAGGCGAGACTTCATGGCCTTGTCGTGCTGCGTGAGGGTCGTACTCTTTCCCGTCGTAGTTTGCGTCAAAGAATTTCTTAAACCACTGAAGAAACTCAAAGTTATCCTGGAACTTACCTTTCACCAGCTTTTCAACCGGGATGATCTTCAACAAGACGTAAATAAATACCATTATGGCAGGCCATCATGAAACTGAAAAATTCACAACAGTCAATAAACAGACAAAATATTTTCAAGCTAAATCTACCGCCACTAGTAGGTTCACTTGCTGCCCGACTTTTACATTTAGTTGGCATACAACATCCCATAATTAAACAATGCACGTCAAACAATTAAAGCCTTATATGCCAACTAGTACCTTCATCTTATTTCAACGGATAACCAGGGCATCATGTAAGAGCACGTAAAAATGCGTGCAAATTATTTTGCATTTCATCTCGTCAATGTCCGAGCAATTCAAACTAGAGAGTGTTGGAGAGAATTCCTTTCCCCTTTTTATACATCAAATCCAAATGGCTGTAATGTTCACAGACCCCACAAGAACAGAATGGAAACAAATACAATTACTGCAGGTGATGGCGCATCATATAAGCTAACCATTTTTGCAGTGGACAGGATTAGACGTAATTGAAAACGACATCACTTGATGTTCTGTTCATATCTCAGAAACAGAAGTAGGCTATAATTTCAAAATTCTGCTGATAAACATGCTTTGACATCCTGGCAGAGGCAACCACGTTCTGGGACAAAGTAGAATCGATCTTCACAAGAACCAACTACTGGCATTTTACAGTCTGGTATCTAGTATTTTTCATTTTATGCACTCCCCTTTTTGGCAATCAAAAGTTACACATTTCTAGTAGCCGCAGCGAAGTTAGGTAAGATGTTCTCGACCTTTTGCAACTAAAGCTTCCCTATCATGTGGCAAGCCCATATATATATATATATATATATATATATATATATATATATATATATATATATATATATATATATATATATATATATATATAAAATCTATTTTTGGTAGATAGACTGTTTTTGTACTTTTTTTAAAGTTATTTTTCATAATTTGTGATTTTTTAAATAACTTTTATAAAACTATATAACAGACAAGTATGGACCATGAATTATTAAAAATGTTTTTGAACACTATAACTACTTTGAACAAGAGAACTAGGCTGTAATAACGTGGACTATTTTACATGTAAAACATTGCATTACATTCTTCGTGCGTTCTAAAAACTTTCGCATGTGAATGATGTAAATTGGGACGAAGGGCGCCTCTCGTTATCCATGACATTGTTAAATCTCCGGCTCTCGGCCCCTCACACAACACGGCAGACGCTGAGAGAGGTGAGAGTGCAGCAGGAAAGCAAGACCTCGCGCTTGCAGGACAGTATTGGTGATATTTGGAAAGTTATTAAGGTTTGTCCAAAAAGTCTCTAAAGGGGTCTGAAGTGGCTAAGCTCCGCCTCTCCCCAGCAAAAATAAAAAACAGAAGGAGAGAGAACGAAGAGTTTTTCATTTATGGACATTCTATTTGAAAAGCAATAAAATACACAGAGAACCCAAATGATGCCCCATCTGTGAATTCTAAAAAAAATAAATTAAATCGCGCTCTCCCCTTCCGCTCTCTCCATGCCCCCCACCGCCCCCCCCAGAGGGACACCCACCCCTGGTTGAGAACCACTGAACATGTGAAGTTCAGTTGCTGCATGGATTGTTGTGGAGGGTGCTCACCTTGTCTACTTTCATTCTCTTGAAGGCTCCTTGTAGCACCTTGAAATTATTGATGTACTCATGCTCCAGTTTGGCCTGAAACTTCACTTTCTTCAGAGGAATACACCCTGGGAACAGCATGTCCATAAAATGGCAATATGCTGCACCTGAGAAACACAAGCAATTTCCATATGGGCCAAAAGGTCATCAGTCCAGCACTGACATTATGAAAGGCAACAAAATAGTTAGGCTTGTCTTCTTGTAATGGAAACTTTCCTTCATAGAGTGGATATAAAATGGAAGGTTCTTGTGATTTAAAAAATGAAACTAAGTTAAATCATGTCAGAACCTTTTGCACCTTTATTGTGAAAGTGCAACATATTAATATGAAGAGACAAACACCCAGAAATGTTTTGTGGGGGAAAAAAGAAAAAAAAACTTCCAATACCCAGCTTACATAAGTTTGCACACCCTTTTTATAATTGGGAATATGGCAGTGTTCAGAATCAACCAATCACATTCAAACAGACACTAATTAGTATACACCTGCCATCAATGAACGTGACTGATTAACCCCAAATAATGTACAGCTGTTCCTATAGGATTTTCCTGACATCTTCTTGGTAACATCCAACTGGAAAAGCCACGGGCTGCACAGAGCTTACAAAGCAGGAACAGGATCTCATTGTTGAAAACTATAAATCAGGAGAGGGTCACAAAAAAATTCCAAGGCAGTGGATATACCATGGAACACTGTAAAGACATTAATCAACAAGTGGAGAAAATATGGCATGACACTGACACTAATAACTGGACGTCCTGCTAAAATTGATGAGAAGATCAGGAGAAAACTGGTCAGGGAGACTGCCAAGAGGTCACCAGCATCATTAAAAGCTTGTAGCAATTTCTGGCAAGTACTGATTGCTCCCTACATGTGACAACAATCTCCTAAATTCTTGTGGAATAATGTGTTATGATCTGATGAGACCAAAGTTTAACTTTTTGGCCATAATACCAAAGATACCTTTGGCACAAAAACAAAACACAGCACATCACCAAAATAACACCATACCCACGGTGAAGCATGGTGGTAGCAGCAACATACTTTGGGGCTGTTTTTCTTCAGCTGGAACTGGGGCTTTAATCAGTGTGGATGGAATAATAAATAGCTCCAAATACCAGTCAATTTTGGCACAAAACCTTGAGGCTTTTGCTAAAACACTTAAGATGAAGAGGAATTTCTGCTTTCAGCATGACAATGACCCAAAGCAAACCTCCAGATCAACAAAGGAATGGCTTCACCAAGACAAGCTCAAGGTTTTGGAAGTCCAGACGTAAATCCAATCAAAGATCTGTGTGGTGACCTGAAGACCGCTGTGTACAGGAGTTGCCCAGCCAATCTGACAGAGTTAGAATGCTTTTGCAAGGAAGAATGGCAAAATATTGCCAAGTCAAGATGTGCCGAACTAACTGGCTCTTAAACAAAAAGATTGAATGCTGTGATAAAATCTAAAGGTGCTTCAACTAAGTATTAGTTTAGGGGCATGCACACTTATGCAACCAGGTTATTGTACCCCCCCCCAAAATGATTCTTATTGTTTTACACTTTAATTAATAGGTTACAATTTTACAATAAATATCGAAAAGGTTCTGACATGATTTATCTTGGTTTAATTTGTTTCCCCATCACAAAACCCTGCCATTTTCACAGGGATGTGTAGACGTTTTAATAGATCCACTGTATACTGAATTGTGTTTTCTCTTGTTTAAATGTATCATCTTAAAAAGCAAAAAAATGTAACATCTTACATAAAATCTAGTTATTCAGCTTAACATGTGGCTTGAAGAAATAAAGCGCTGGAAGCTTTTAAGGGTATAAAAACATTTTACTATGACTGTGAGTTTCTCCTACCTGAACCGAGCTGCTCTATTTTAGTGTAGTTGAGCTGCAGAGAATCGTTGACCCAAGCGAGCATGTCATGTCTACTCATGTTCTCTATGGTCATAGAAGTGGAGTGCACATTCACCGCCATTCCTCAGCTGGAGAGAGCAGACATGGCAGGATTTATCAGCAGAACAAAGAGATGAATATCCAGAATACCAAGCACAGAGAATTAAAAAAAAAAAAATCCTAATCAAATATATTCGAAGTACAATAATTTTGGACACACAACCTGCTTTTTATTGTCATTGCACAATACAGGTACTCAGCAACAAAATGCAGTTTAGTATCTACTAGAAATGCAAATGGTAGCATTTTGCAAAATAACGAGTGTGGGTTCAGTATGTAAATATATATATATTATATATACAGTAAATAAATGAAAGGCTATGGGCAGTAAATATGTGCAGTAGCTACTGAATAGTTAACAATATGAATGGTAATTACACTATGTTATAATAGAAAAACTCATAATAGGTATTAAATAAATAAATAGATGCAAGTGAAGCGGCAACACTACCCGCTGTTCCAGTGTGCCACCGTCAAACCTGTTATAATGCTTTACACTATTGACTATGGTGAATTAGTTAGGTATGACAATGATACGAATAGAAGAAGGTATGTTGTTGCGAGAGTAACAGTTCTCTTTCACAAGGCAACATTTCAAAGCATACCAAAACGTGTTTATGCAAGTCACATGTGAGTAAACTGTCCTCTCATTGGTCAGAGTGCACCTGTTTATGTTCTGGGGTATGTTGCGTTTTTGCAAGTTGTTCAGAAATATGTTCGTCAGACTAAATTTCAATGAGGCATTTTACCTCGTCTTTGGTCCAAGTTAAACGGCAATTTATGTTATGAGCTATTAGCGAAACAAAAACGCTTTTTACATAACACAGTTCATATCATGAATTGCTATACAGGTTTGTTCGTTGGTCCGTTAGGTCGGATTGCTTTCTAACCACAAGCGAACCGCTCCAGAGTGTGGTTCAGGTGGTCTCGGCCCGATTGTTTTGGTGCGGATCAGAGCATGATTACCGTGTTCATATACATGTCTAAACGAACTTGAACCAAGGGAGAAAATACATCAGGTTCCAAAACAAATGCTCCAGGTGTGAAGACTCAATAGGAGGCGTTCACACTGGCAATTTGTTTAGGGGTGTGCACACTTATGCAACCAGGTTATTGTATTATTCAAATTTCAAATGGAAACGCAAAGTCCATTTACAGTTACAATTTCCCGAAATTGCTTTTGAAAATTGTCCGCAAAATACTTCCGTACTTTGAAATGTTGCCTTGTGAAAGCGAACTGAGCCAAGGAGAAAATTCAACATTGTAACAATTTAAGTCCCAGTTTCAGAACAAAGCACGGATCTACAGGTCTGAAGAAAATCTCAAGCATTCTTTAGTCATTTATTCAAAATTCAGCATCTTTCACAAGCTTTATGATGCTTGGGTCATGCTGACAGAAAACAAACTCTGACTAGCAAGATTTGCAACCGGTTCTGTTATTTATCTAAAAACACTGAGTGTGAGATCATTCACAGACTGTTTTCTGCTGACATGTGAATATAAACTTCAGTATAATATATTTGTCTTAAACAAGATTTCCTAGATTTAAAAAAAATCCATAAATTATAAGTATGGAAAGATAAGGTAAGCCTATATCAAAGCATAAAACAAATAACAATAACAAATTAAAGCTGCAAGCAGCGTTTAAAGGGGCCAAACACAAAAGGCACAACAAGCGTAATGCGGAGCCTGAAGAAAACGAAGTGGAGAAATAGCATGTAAAAGAATCAATAATGTAAATATACATGTAAATGAATAAAAGATAGCACAGCTCAGATTAAGATGGAACAGGAAATGAACAAAACAAAGGCATTTATCTGCATGCAAATAGATTGAAAGGTTACTGCAATGCTGAGCCACAAAAGAAAGGAACCGAATGACACAAGATTACAGACACTTTTAAGAATTTGCACCACATGCGAATCGAACCCAGGCCCTTCATAACTGAGGTTTGACATTTATCTAAGTGCACCACACAAAGAATACACATTTAATTGAATGCTGAGGAGAGCTTCCAAGGTAAGAATGAGCACACAATGGCATTAGTTAGAATGTTAACAGTTACTGGATCATAACTTTTGACCAAATATGAATATCAAAGTTATGTTCAGTCATTTAAGTGCGGCTCTGTCCCCTGATCATCTGAGCCAATTTTGGTAAGAATTGGAGAAAATTTGAATGAGTACCACCAAAAAAAACAACTGAATACTGTACATTTCAAAAATGGTGACTACTGTAATGGGTGGAGTCTTAATGTAGGATATCAGTTTTGATCACCATGAGGAGAGTAATCTGATGAACTAAATTTCTTTTCTCTCGGACAAAGTGTTCAACAATTATAACCATTTGAAAAGTGAATATTTTTTAACTATTGGTGGCGCTATAGAGTTGGTCTTAGAGACTCCGTAATTGGTCCAGATTCTATTCATGGTCATATCTATGAGTGTGCCAAATTTCATCATTTTCTTACTTCCGGTTCATAGGGCTGCTATAGACTCCCTTTGGGGAAGAAGAAGAAGAAGAAGAAGAGGAAGAAGAAAACTAATGGATACAATAGGTGCCTACGCAGCTTCGGTGCGTGACCATTAAAACAGCATATCAGTCTCTAACAGTTAGGTGGGTTCGATATTTGAATAATTTGAATAATCCCCGCCCAGTGGTCACGAAGTCCCGCCCTCAAGACATATGGGGACATAGCGCAGTGTCTGTAAAAGAACTGACAGGCGGCGCATCCAAAATCAAACATAATTCCAGACCGGAAATCAGTTTCGCAAACTTGTTTTCTGAGCGACTTAATACACCTTTTGCTAAAGGCCACATCTTAATCCACTGTATGTTATTTCTAATCATGTTCTACATATCTTCCAAGTTCTCTGTACAAGGGGAAAAAATCGTCGATTGAACCTTTAACATAACGTTGTAAGTTTCATATTAGTCAACAATAATTCAGAGAGGTTTGCACCGTGGAGTCGCATTCATTTGGATAAAGCACTGGACACTATAAGACTCGTGACGTGACTGCTGACTGATGCACGAATCCGTAGCGTTAGTAACCTAGCCATAGCGTTAGCACCTGTAATACCCCAGCGAACTATAAGAATATCACAACTTTAGCAAGTACTACAACAATCGCATGATTTTCACATTTATCGACGTAATGAAAACGCTTAATCAAGATCTATTTTACTCACAATCCTCAAAAGAGTTAGTTTGCTGCGTAGTACCCTGGGTGCGTTGTTGCTGTTCTGTCCGCGCATGCGCTGTTGCTAGATGGGCGTCTGTAGCAACATGACTCGTGAATCATAGCAGCCAAAGAGCCCAGCGTTCACTTCCGCGTTCGTCATAGGGGGCGGGACCTGAAGCGGGGTAACGGCAAAGTAGACTAACGTTACCTGTTTCCATCCATCCATCCATCCATCCATCTTCTTTTTTTTACCAGTTTCATTTTTATTGAACATTTCTGCTGGACATTTCTGCTGAACTAAACATTTCTGCTGAACATTTCTGCTGGACATTTCTGCTGGACATTTCTGCTGGACATATCTGTTGAACATTTCTGCTGAACTGAACATTTCTGCTGAACATATCTGTTGAACATTTCTGCTGAACTGAACATTTCTGCTGAACATATCTGTTGAACATTTCTGCTGAACATTTCTGTTGAACATTTCTGCTGAACATTTCTGTTGAACATTTCTGCTGAACATTTCTGCTGAGCATTTCTATTGAACATTTCTGCTGAACTAAACATTTCTGCTGGACATTTCTGCTGAACTAAACATTTCTGCTGAACATTTCTGCTGAACTGAACATTTCTGCTGGACATATCTGTTGAACATTTCTGCTGAACTGAACATTTCTGCTGAACATATCTGTTGAACATTTCTGCTGAACTGAACATTTCTGCTGAACTGAACATTTCTGCTGAACATATCTGTTGAACATTTCTGCTGAACATTTCTGTTGAACATTTCTGCTGAACATTTCTGCTGAGCATTTCTATTGAACATTTCTGCTGAACTAAACATTTCTGCTGAACATTTCTGCTGGACATTTCTGCTGGACATTTCTGCTGAACTAAACATTTCTGCTGAACATTTCTGCTGGACATTTCTGCTGAACTAAACATTTCTGCTGAACATTTCTGCTGGACATTTCTGCTGAACATTTCTGCTGAACTAAACATTTCTGCTGAACATTTCTGCTGGACATATCTGTTGAACATTTCTGCTGAACTGAACATTTCTGCTGAACTGAACATTTCTGCTGAACATATCTGTTGAACATTTCTGCTGAACATTTCTGTTGAACATTTCTGCTGAACATTTCTGCTGAGCATTTCTATTGAACATTTCTGCTGAACTAAACATTTCTGCTGGACATTTCTGCTGAACTAAACATTTCTGCTGAACATTTCTGCTGGACATTTCTGCTGAACATTTCTGCTGAACTAAACATTTCTGCTGAACATTTCTGCTGGACATATCTGTTGAACATTTCTGCTGAACTGAACATTTCTGCTGAACTGAACATTTCTGCTGAACATATCTGTTGAACATTTCTGCTGAACATTTCTGTTGAACATTTCTGCTGAACATTTCTGCTGAGCATTTCTATTGAACATTTCTGCTGAACTAAACATTTCTGCTGAACATTTCTGCTGAACATTTCTGCTGGACATTTCTGCTGGACATTTCTGCTGAACTAAACATTTCTGCTGAACATTTCTGCTGGACATTTCTGCTGAACTAAACATTTCTGCTGAACATTTCTGCTGGACATTTCTGCTGGACATATCTGTTGAACATTTCTGCTGAACTGAACATTTCTGCTGAACATATCTGTTGAACATTTCTGCTGAACTGAACATTTCTGCTGAACATATCTGTTGAACATTTCTGCTGAACTGAACATTTCTGCTGAACATATCTGTTGAACATTTCTGCTGAACATTTCTGTTGAACATTTCTGCTGAACATTTCTGTTGAACATTTCTGCTGAACATTTCTGCTGAGCATTTCTATTGAACATTTCTGCTGAACTAAACATTTCTGCTGAACATTTCTGCTGAACATTTCTGCTGGACATTTCTGCTGAACATTTCTATTGAACATTTCTGCTGAACTAAACATTTCTGCTGAACATTTCTGCTGAACACGTCTACCAAACATGTCTGCTGAACATCACCTTTTTTCTTCTCTCCTCCCCTCCCTTTCCCAAATATCCCATTGAGAAGAAAAAAAAAAAAAAAAAACCCAAATTGAGCAACACACAGAGTAAAACGATTTAAAAGTAGCATTAATTTCCATGGGAAATTAATGGGAAGTGTTTTTTATACTAGGTATGAGACGGGAAGTAGCCTGTCGCGGTAGCTGATGTGCCAGTAAACGACTCGGCTTGTCGCCATGTTCATAATATGAACCACGAGTACGTAACAACAAGCGTTCCGCCTCTTTAGTCGAAATAAGATGAAATTCTGCCTGTAAGTCGAGACGTTGTTTAAGAAGCTCTGGAGAGGGGTTCAATGCACATCTTTGATCGAGGTTACTGATCGCGGATGTAAGTTCATTAAGCCTAGCAGTGCGTTTTTTATTACAGCGAGCAGAATAAGAAATAATCTGCCCTCTGATATAGGTTTTAAGTGTCTCCCATAACAATGAATAAGAGGTGGAGTCATTCTGATTGAAGAAAAGAAAGTCATCAATAGAAGTGGAAATGAACTCACAGAATTCACTGTCTGCTAAAAGAAGAGAATTAAATCTCCAAGGCGGTGGGCTACGTTTATAATAGAAAGATGAATATCTAATTGTAGAGGCGCATGGTCAGAAATTACAATACCCAAATAGTCAGAAGAAACTACACAAGAATCAAGAGTGCTGTCTATAAAAAAATAATCAATCATAGAATAGGAATGATGCACCTGGGAAAAGAAAGAAAACTTTTTAAGAAAGGGGTTACGGGATCTCCAGGGATCAACGAGACCGTTCTGACACATAAAATCGGAAAATGTTTTAGACATTGCAGATTGATACAGAGTACGGGGATTAGACCGATCTAAGTTTGGGTCAATTACACAGTTTAAATCTCCACCGAAAATCAACAGGTGAGTATTTAAGAAAGGGAGATTGCTCAACAATCTATTAGCAAATTCCACATCATCAAAGTTTGGAGCGCATACATTTACCAACAACACCTGTCTTTGCATCAGAGTACCAGCAACTATAATATATCTACCATTCGCATCAGCGATAACGTTAGTGGACGAAAACTGTAACCTTTTGTCAATTAAAATAGCGACCCCTCTTGCTTTTGAATTAAAGTTCGAGTGGAAGACTTGACTCACCCAAGGGCAGTGTAACCTTTGATGATCTTTAATACGTAGGTGCGTCTCCTGTAAAAATACTATATTGGAGTTTAAACGTTTCAAATGTGTAAAAACCTTAGATCTCTTGACAGGATTACCCATACCTCTGACGTTCCAACTAATAAATCTTAAAGGCGCGCCTGTCCCAGCTATGCTGGGATCCATATTACTACTAACCATTTAAATAAAGTAAACCATAGGAATATAAATAGCCAATTAGAGCCGAAGTGGGACCTCCAAACCCCCCCCCCCCCCCCCCAAACACACACCCAAAGTCTCCATAAAACAAGGGAGACAGCAGTGTTTCCCACCAAGAGTTGTCCACAATGTGAAAACAACTCAAAGAGTAAGCTGAACTAACAAACAAATTTACCTAAACAAAAAAAAAAAAAATCCAGTAAGAGAAAAGTCCCCTACTGACTTCAAGTCTGATAAACAGTCTGCGCACATTAACAAATATAATGTCCTTACCTTTTAAAGACTTGTAACAAATAATATAACAGTGTAGCACGTAAAGTTGAGGAAATAGCACTAATAAAATTAAAAAAACAAAACAGAGAAGCACATTAACACAGAAGTAGATTTAAGAGGAGTGAGTCCACAAAATCTAGACGAAGTAATGCATCAACAATATCTTCAATAAGAATCCGAATTCTGTAGAGCTGGAAGGCCGAGTGCAAAAAAAAAATGATAAAAGAAAAGTAAAGAAATACTCCACTATATAGGTGATGCAATTCACCCCGATATCAAGAGTTTAACATAGTCTCCTGCTTCCTCCGCTGAAATAAAGTCCTTCTGGACACCATTATATGCAATACGAAGCCGAGCTGGGTGAAGTATTCCATAGCGAGCGCCCTCAATACCACGAAGTTGACGCCGAACCTCGTTAAACGCGGCCCGGGCCCGGGCTATCTTGGCTGTGTAGTCAGGGAAAACGGAGATGGTCAAATCCCTCGCTTTAATCCGCTGGACCTCTCTCGCATGGCGTAAAATGTCAAGACAGTCACTGTGATAGTGGAATCTGCACACAATAGCTCGTAGTCGTTCACCAGGCTTGGGCTTCGGCTGAAGGGTCCGGTGGAACCGGTCCATCCATCCATCTTCTATACCGCTTATCCTTCCTTCAGGGTCACAGGGAACCTGGAGCCTATCCCAGGGAGCATGGGGCACAAGGCGGGGTACACCCTGGACAGGGTGCCAGTCCATTGCAGGGCACAATCTCATACACACCCACACACCCATTCATACACGGACACTTTGGACACGCCAATCAGCCTACCATGCATGTGTTTGGACTGGGGGAGGAAACCGGAGTACCCAGAGGAAACCCCTGCAGCACAGGGAGAACGTGCAAACTCCGCACACACAGGGCCACGGCGGGACTGTTACCTGTTTCCTCCGAGTTAATATATTTACCAGGCTTTCATAATTTTCTAGTAAGGGAGGGGGGGAAGGAAAAAGTAATAAAAGCGGAAAAAAAACTAACAAAGAAGAAGAAATGTAAACAAAACATAATAATAATAATAATAATAATAATAATAATAATAATAAAAACTTTGTTTTTATATATAGCGCCTGTAAAGCAGCTTCTCAAGGCACTTTACACAATAAGAAAATAAAAAAATACACAGATAAATCTGGAATCAGATGTTCAACAAGCACAAATGTTTGGCCATATAGTGAGTGTTTTTTACCAGGCTTTCATCATTTTCTAAAACACAAATACGTACTTGTAGGAAAAAAGAGAATCAATGAATCATTTACACATTAAAGAAAATCAGGTGCAATTGGCCATACAAGGAAAAAAAACTAACACAAGATGAAAAACGTAAACAAACAAACAAAAGATGCAAGTTACAGTTCAGTCGAATAATGGTATATTGAGCTTTATTTGGTCTGTTTTTAACAACAAAATCACACTTTTGATCAGTTCTCCATACTTTATAAAACAGTAGGCCAAGTCTAGGCATAATGGAATTTGGCAGATGATTTCGAACACACATTATTAATTATTTATAAGTATTATTTAAAACAATGTTACTAATAATACAAAACATCTATCACAAAAAAAAAAAACACGTGATGGAAATCTGGCTGTTGCATTGAACATAAATCTGTGCTATAGTAAATAAAACAGCAGATACCTAAAAGGTGAAGTCAAACCAAGCTAATTATGGGTCTATGTAGCGTTCTTTTTACTAACATCACATAAACAACCTACTACTTTTTAATAAACAACCTACAGTCCCCTCCCAAAATACTGGAACGGATAAGGTCAATTCATTTGTTTGTGCTATACACCACAGACCACAGGGTTTGAGATCAAAAGCTGGTTATGAGATGAGAGGTTAGTATTTCAGCTTTTATTTCCTGGTATTTAAATCTGGACATAGAACGTTTTGTATTTTTTTGTATCAGCTGTTTCCGTATCCCATGCTTCTACTCAGACTGAGGCTAATATTACTCTTACCTTTCCTGTTGAAGGCCCATTTTTTTCTGTCAGCTGATGAAGATTCACCCTCTATGCCTGCGCACAGTCCTATCTAATAATCAATAAACTATGCGTGTATTCCTTATTCTGGACTCGTGAGTTCATTTGTCTACAAATTAATTCCCACACCACCCAATTTTTAGGTGATCAAAAATATAGGTACAGATAAGTCTTAAACTAAAGTAAAGTAAATAACACTTAATATTTTGTTGCATATCCCTTGTTTGCAATAACTACATCAATCCTGTGACTCATTCACATGGTTTCTTTTTTTGGGGGATGATTTCCAGGCTTATACCGTAGCCTCTTTCAGTTGGTGTTTGTTTTGTTTCGGGGGGTTTCTCCCTTCAGTCTACTCTTCAGGAGATGAAATGCTGCTCAGTTGGGTTAAGGTCTGGTGATTGACTTGGCCAGTCTAAAGCCTTCCACCCACCTTTATAAAGTCCTTTGTTAAGTTGGCAGTGTGTTTTGGATCATTGTTTTGCTACATGATGACATTCCTCACAATTAATTTGGATGCATTTCTCTGTAAATTGGAAGACAAAATGTTCCTGTAGACTACTGAATTCATTCTGCTGCTACCATCATGAGTTACATCATCAATAAAGATGAGTGAGTCTGTTCCAGAAACAGCCATGTAAGCCCAAGCCATGACACTCCCTCCACCATGATTCACAGATGAGCTTATGTGTTTTGGATCGTGAGCCGACCCATCCTTTCTCCAAACTTTGGCCTTTCCATCACTTTTGTAGAGATTTATCTTGGCTTCAGAACGTTTGTGACTCATCTCTGTATTTCTTTGCCTATTCCAATCTGGCTTTCCAAATCTTACTGCTGATGAGTGGCTTGCATCTTGTTTCATATTTCTGTACTTGAAGTCTTCTTTGAAGGGTGGATTGTGATACCCTCACCCCTGCCCTGTCAAGGTTGTTGGTGATGTCACTAACTGTTGTTTTTGGGTTTTTCATCACAGCTCTCTTGATGTTTCTGTCATCAACTGTTGTTGTTTTCCTTGGCCGATCGGTTCCGTATCTGGTTGTTAGTACACCAGTGGTTTCTTTCTTTTCCATGACATTCCAAATTGTTGTACTCACTATTGGGCATGCTTATGCAATGGGACTGAGAGATTTTCCCTCTTTTCTCAGCTTCAAAATGGCTTGCTTTTCTCCCATAGACAGCTCTCTGATCTTCATATTGGTTAATCCTATTTAACATGCAGTCAAATACAGTCCTCACAGGTGAAACTCAAGGTTCAAACCAAGAGTAGACATTCAAAGGTGCTAATTCTTTAAACAATCAATTTAACAGAGCTCACCTGGGCAACAAGAAACACCTACCAGTCACGTGTTCCAACATTTTTGATCACTTGAAAAAATGGGTGGGCTCAAACAAAAGGTGCTGTGTTCTAAGTTGTTTAACACGTCTAGATATAATTGAGGAAAGCTGAAATTCTGATCTGTCGTCTCATATTCATCTTTTGATATCAAACCCAAATGTCTTCAATGTATAGCAAAAACAATTGAATTTCCTTGCTGTACCAATACTTTCAGAGGGGACTATACGTTTACAATGCATCAAAATAAAAAAGCAGTTATGAATGAGCACAAAGTTTGTCTTGTGGCCAAGCTAGCAAATAGCACTCCAAGGATTGCCTCTAGCCAGGAAATGAGCATGTGGTTTGTAAACTAAGCTTTTTGAACCGATTAATATCCTCCTGCTTCCAAGGTAGTGCTGCTCTCAGAACAATTCACAAGACAAGTGATTATGAGGATAACGAAAAGAAAGAGGGTCAACGGTTTAATGCTGATGGTCTGTGGAGTCTGTGGTGGCTACTTCAGGAAAGAGAAACATCAGCATGAAAGACCAGAACCAGGAGTGATGTGAAAACCTTCCTGGGACAAAATGTGTCCAAAGTTTTAGGATGACTGATGATCATTGTTAGTGGCTACTGCTGGATGCCTTTGCGTCCTTTTCCAGTTTCTCAGTAACATGACAAGCTGTGATTTTTTAAAATTTGTCTTATAAACATGAAGCCAGAGAAAAAAATAATCGCTCGTGAGGGAACTACTGTTTATAGCTGCTATAATGTATTGGTACAAGGGGAATAAAACACATTGGGTATTCTGTTACTGGAAAATAATCCACTTCTGGGTGGTGATGCCATCACCTGGCCAAGTGTAATGTTCTTATAACAGCACTCGCTGTTGTGTTTCTTACGTAAAATATGATCCACTGAGGAATCTTCACTTTGGTAACTAGCTAATATTTGCCTGAGAATTGAGACTTATTCAAAGATTCTTTGATAAAATGTTCACCCATTGCAACTTATGTAAACATGTGGAGTTCTTTCAGTGAGAACAGTGGACATGTCAAAGTGGAATTCAACGTCGTTGCACCACCATGGATTCAATGTAAAACATTTTTTATTTAGACCATACAAGTTAGAGTTTGAATGTAATTTCCTAACATTTATACTGTAGATCACGAGATTCAGTCTTATCTACTGTACAGTAAAATGGGAGAACCCTGCTGTATTTGACTCACCACAAGGTAATGTCTGCAGTTCAGTTTTACTTAGCATAATTATAAATCCTTTCTCGGATGGACGTTTGTATAGAAAGGCCATTGTTTGCTGATGATGTAGGAGTGTGGTAGAGGTGAGTTCAATTATGTTGTGTCTGAAAAAAACCCCCTCTGAATGTTACACCATGCTAAAATAATAAGAGCAATGTTGATATTATTATTATTATTATTATTATTATTATTATTATTATTATTAATAGTCGTAGGAGGAAGATGAGGATGAGAAGAATATTAGTAGTAGTAATAGTAGTACTAAATCATGGTACATTTTATCTGCCACCTTTACAATTTCACCCACATTTGTACAAATCCAAGTGTATTGTGTACAGAGTTTGTAATTTGTTATTATTATTAATAAATAATTATTATTATTACATTTTTACACATGTTTTGGATAGAGACAAGCTCTCTCTCCTCTCCTTTTTTTGGCCTGTGCTTCTTAACATTATTTCTATTTTATTGTATTTGCTATTTTTAAAAAAAATTTTTTTGTTGTTGTTGTTTTTATTATTTATTTATTTATTTATTTATTTATTTATTTATTTATTTATTTTTACCACAATTGTATTGCTCAGAATCAATAATCTACCTACCTACCTACCTACCTACCTAAAAGGGTGTGATTAGGGAACAGACACTAGGGACTGAACATTTTCTAGAATAATGAACAGACTCCCCTGTTTAGTGTCCATTATATTTAAATATCAGTTTTTCATATCAGAAACATCCTAAATGGCTGAACCAGGAATTCTAGGATTTTTCTGTGTTTTCCTCAATACTCCCTGTAAGAACAAGGGGTAAATGTGTGAGTATAAACAAAAACAAAGACAAACTAGCTCAAAACTTGAACTAAGTTCAAGTGCATGTCCTTGTGTAAGGTGATAAATGATTAAAATGCTTCAAAATGTATGCTGCTCTACATACACTACCAGTTAAAAGTTTAGACACACTCATTCTTTATTTTCCTCCCACATTTTAGAATAATAATAAAGTCAATAAAGTGGAGTAACACAAGTGGAACTATGGGAATTATGTTGCGAAAAAAAAAAATCCAAAATAAATCAAAATAATTTAGTATTTCAGAATCTTCAAAGTAGACACCCTTTTTGCCTAGAATTTCCAGAGAAATTCTTGAGGA
>NC_071273.1:6287642-6317642 GCF_023375685.1 Ictalurus furcatus
GTGTGTGTGTGTGTGTGTGTGTGTGAGAGAGAGAGAGAGAGAGAGAGAGGGAGAGAGAGAGAGAATAAAAGAGCATGACTAACAGGGATAGATTAAATATAAATCATGAAATCATTGTGGACACTTCCATGAGCTCGACTTCACAGAAACTTTCTTAACCATTACCAGTCTTGCCAAATTCTAGAATACTGCAGAAAGACAGCACATTCCTTTAATTGATTTTCATTTATTCCCAACCCCTTTCTTCAGCAGTAAATCTCAAGTCAAAGGGTCTCAAGTCAAAACCTGTGCTGTAATGGCATCTTCAATTCAATTCAATTCAATTTGATTTGTATGGCGCTTTTAACAATCGACATTGTCTCAAAGCAGCTTTACAGAAATATATAAACATGGTATACAGATTTTAAAAGTGCGAATTTATCCCAATTGAACAAGCCGGTGGCGACGGAGGTGAGGGAAAAACTCCCTAAGATGTTAAGAGGAAGAAACCTTGAGAGGAACCAGACTCAGAAGGAAACCCGTCCTCATCTGGGTACCTCCTCTTGATTTCATTTCAGAGTTCATTCCTGTGTAGTCATTAATTAGTCAGGTGTATTAGCCCTGAAACATCGGCACATGTAGGCTACATTAAGTCAATATTGGATTTGAATAATATATTTTGAAATGTCTATTCACAGTCTCTGTATTAAGAGAACAAACATCTTTTGCATATGTCTGTGTATGCAATGTTCATGTCAAATGTAAAATATTCACCGTCACTGTTCTCTCCATCTACACAAGGCTTGCCTTTGACTATGAATGGGACAAAACAAAATCACAACCCTCGATCACAATCTCACGTTACAATTTATATATCCGTAATGTGTTCCTTCTATAAAGAAATGTGTCCATAATTTTACTTCAGCAATTACAAAAGAATGAAATCTTTGGAAACACAGGCAAAAATAATGCAGGGCAACAACTGCGTATTATCCTGTAGTGTTAGCATCCTTTTGTTTACGTCCTTGAGTTAGCTTTTTTCTATTTACAGTCGCTCAACTTTTAGTATTATTAGAACTATTAGAACGCTTATTAGAACTAATATCGGAGCTACTATTGATACAGACAAGTAACATAATTCCTATGGTTTTAGCTTATCCATTAAAGCTTTTATTACCTTTTTAGGTAATGTATATGTGGTTTAATAGGCACTTAGCAGTTAGAGTGGGGATGTAAGGTGTAATTACCTCACTAACATAATGTATTAATTCCAAGTAGTTAACAGTGTAGCATTCAGGAGCACATGCTGATATTTCATGAGATGTGGTAGACAGTAATGTTTTGCGTCTTAGTGCTGAAAGTCATAGACATGCTTCCGTCATTTTTCTCCACATTGGAAAACTTATGAGAAAATTTACCCTCAGAACCATTATGAACCAAGATTAAAAGGTTAGTTAGATTTCTTGCTGTAATGCCTCGTGATCCTGTAATGTTACATTCCCAAGCCCTATCGGTCATTGTGGTTGGTATAAAAAATTATTTATAATAAACGAGTCGGTGAACACATATTTGTCCCCTCAAAAACACACCTACATACCTGATTTTCCTTACAGTAGACCTGACTGTAGAGTTAACACCACATTGTGCTTGAGCCTGAACAGTGTGTCTGTATATAGTGTGTGTATTTGTGCAGTTGTGCATGTGTGTGAATACCTGTGCTTCATTTGTTCTGGTCTCTGATCCTCAGGCATCTCCGCTTCAAAGCCGGCTCTATTTCAGTATGCACGCCACTTTGCTCGAAAGCGGGCGCATGCATGTGTGAGCTCTTGTCCCAGCTATGTGTAACCATGTGAGAAAGTGTGTGCGCAGTTGTCAGAGTGATGGTGTGTGCATTTTTTTCTCGTAATTTCGGCGGGATGGATCGTGCATAAGCGTGCTCGTCAGCTGCGGGAGCATCACTGTCTACAACTTCCCCCCTGCTCTCCTCTGATTGGTCTGTTTGGCAGTCTGTTTGCTCTGCTGGACGGGAACAGTTTAAGCCAGGTTCATGCCCTCCTGAGACGTTCTCTTTCACATCCTCAGATTCAGGAAGTGGGGATGAATTTTGGCCGGAGCTCGTTCTTTGTTCTGGGTCGGACTGAACTGTAGCTACACATGTTGAGGAGTAAACGGAGTGAACTGAGTTGGAAGTGGCAACCGTACTGTTCAATATGATAGATGCTGTGGGAGTGACTACGGATGTTGTGTTGAGTGCTTGCTGTAGAATGATTGAAGCACGTGCATTTGGCAAGTCCACTGGGGAAGATGCATTTTCAGGGGCTGAACTCGATGTGTGCTTTAAAGTGCCTGTGTGAGATTTAGCGGACATGTGTTGTGCAATCGGATCATCTTCATCTCCATTCCTGCCCCATCTATACTCTCCTTCAACCTCCGTCTGCTTATTGAGGTCGAACTCTGTTTCACCTTCCTGCTTCACTCTGCACATTGCTCTCTGTATCACCTGTCGCTCCCTAACTTCTTGTCTATGATCTTCTGGCAAGGGAGGAGTAGGACTGACTTGTGGATGAGCAGATAAGATTGGGAAAGTGTGTGACGAGAAAGCAGGAGAATACGGGTCTGGAGATGGGGACTGCTCTGTCTTTACTTTGTGCTCAACTAAGACGCCAACGGGAATCCCCTGATCTTCTGACATCCACTCTCTAGGTACATCTTCAGGGGTGACTGAAGCTGCATCTCGTCCTGTCTTGTCTTTCTCCTTGTGGTTACGAATAACCCCAGCATGTCCCAAAGCCCCAGAGTTCATTGGTATTGGTATGGGAATTGGCACAGGAACAGGGAGAGGAATTATAATTGGATATGGCACCAGGACAGTCGGTTGTGGACATGGCAGACCCAGAGTTGGCATGAGTGATGGAAAGGGGTGAGGGTAGGTGGGTGCACAGGGCATCATCGATGCCAGATAAGGGTGTAAGAGCTGTGGTGGGGGAATTGGGCGAATCGAGGGTGTGTGCACCTGCGGAGATGTGTGTGAGGGTCTCTGGTGTGGGCTGGAGCCTGGGTTTCTGGGCTGTGCATGGTTAGGTGCCCGGTTAAAGGATGGGGGCTTCTGTATCACCCATGGTTGCTCTACAACCACATGTGGTGGAGGAGTAGACGGCATCGGAATGCCAGTCTGGAGCTGAGAAGAAGCAGAGCTCTCTCTTTCCTTCTGCTGAGCCAAGACAGATGCTCTAACTGAGGATGATGATGAAGAGGAAGATGACACAGGTGTCGAAACTTTGGGTGACACTGTTTCTTTTCTGTCTCCCTCCAGAGAAGGGTTGTTCCATGATTCGGGTGTCAGCAGAGTCTCACTCTCTCCGGCTGGACGAGTCTCGTTTTCTGATTGGCTCGGACTAGCGCCAGATGTCGTAAGTGCAGCCCGGGCCTCTCGGTAGAAAATGTCCATTTTATACTGGTTAAGGCACTTGGTACTGCAGAACTGCAGTCTGTCATCACCTGCACCTAAGTCTAGGTACTTGGTGTGACGCACGTGTTTGCACCAATCACATACCTGAAGAGTTCAGAAGAGAAGTGTTAACACTTTTATTTTTTTATAATTTCATTGTGTAAATGAAAAATACTTAAAATACATCTAAAAAAAAAAAACAGTAGAAAATGAACAAACTTTAATTCAATGTTATAGTTGTGGTGTTTCATGCCAAGAAAATTTGTCTCCTAGCTTTAAGAGTGCTTAAATCATCACATTATAATGATAATTGCATATTTTATGACAGTTTTTAATCACGTTATACTATCCAAATATTGTATTTTAAAAAAACAAAAAAAACAACAACCAACAAGTAAAACTCAGTTCCAACAGTGTGGACGAGGATGTCTCCACTGCCAACAAGTATAGACCTTCTTGTTCCTGAATTGAATGCCTCAAATACCCTTAAAATATATTTCAAACAGGAAGGAAGCTATTGGAGAAAAACTATTTCAGACATTTGACCTTGTTGTGACCTTGACCATGTCAATTCCAAAATGTATTCAGTTCATCTGCTGGTTACATAATGACAATAATTACAATGAAAAATCTTGGACTGATGGTTGGACGGACAACCCAAAAATGCCTCTACCATCTAGTAGCAGAGGTATATAAACATAAACACTTCACTTATGCTAGATTTGCATTTACAGTTTCGCAATTTTCCAAACTGACAGAGATTTTGTATGGTATACATCCATCCATCCATCTTCCATACCGCTTATTGTACACAGGGTCACAGGGAGCCTGGAGCCTATACCAGGGAACACGGGGCACAAGGCGGGGGACACCCTGGACAGCGTGACAACCCATCACAGGGCACAATTGCACACACACTCAAACACTATGGACAATTTAGAGACACAAATCAGCATGCAATGCATATCTTTAGACTGGGGAAGGAAACAAGAGTTGTAAGATTTACAGAATTAAGCAATTTATTTACTTAAGCTTTATGCCTACCTCTTTTGAACAGACTAGTGTTTAAGTCAGGAATGCCAATCCTTCCCAAAATGACAGCAATTACAAGGCAGTGCCAACATTTTGCAATGTTGATGATGCATGTTAAAAATGACAGTCCATCCATCCATCCATCTTCTATACCGCTTATCCTTTTCAGGGTCACGGGGAACCTGGAGCCTATCCCAGGGAGCATCGGGCACAAGGCAGGGTGCCAATCCATCGCAAGGCACAATCACACACACACTCACACACCCATTCATACACTACGGACACTTTAGACACGCCAATCAGCCTACCATGCATGTCTTTGGACTGGGGGAGGAAACTGGAGTACCCGGAGGAAACCCCCACAGCATGGGGAGAACATGCAAACTCCGCACACACAGGGTCACGGTGGGAATCGGACCCACGACCCAGGAGGTGTGAGGCGAACGTGCTAACCACTAAGCCACTGTGCGCCCTAAAAATGATGGTATACTGTATAATTGGTATATTATAACATTGCTACATGGGTGGGTAGATTTTTGTTTATTATTAGATAGGAACCACAATGCTTATGAGCACTTACTCGTGTGTTGCTGTTCATCTTAAGCATGAGCTGAGGAGTTGTTTCCTCCGTTTGACCAGGAGGAGGAGAAGACTGATCACCATGCCGATTTTCATTTTGAGCCTTAAAAAAAAAAAAAATAGAAAAAAAGTAAAGCATCAACTCATGCGCTGCATTTAAATAACGGTTATGATTAAAGTTGGAATAGGTGATGGTGTGTGGATGCAGAGCTCTTGAATTTTAATATTCTTGGTGAAAACCAGCTCTCTGGGTAGATGTGTGGATGGTGACTACCCACTGTGTGTTACTGTTACTGTGAGTGTGTGTAGTGACTGCTCCAGATTGCAGTAAGCTGATCCTGTGTTGACTGTACCCGGTGCTCTCCCCGTCTCGCTGGTGTATGGAGTGTGAAACCTGATGCTGTTGCGGTAAAGTATGTGCTGCAAGAGGACACCACTCTCCCCATGGCAGCCCTTACTCCTTCCTCTCAAACAGGCTCTGACTTGATTTTCCATCTCTCTCTCTCTCGCTCTCTCTCGCTCTCTCTCACTCTCCCTAGCTTAGTGCTACTATTCTTTTCTGACTTCTTTTTACAGCTTGCTTTGTTGCGGAAATTTATCTTATAGAATAAACAGGAGAGAAGTGATATCTATCCGGAACATACTGAATGATGAGTCCTGTTTTTAATTTTTTTTTTAATCACTGACATTGTATGTATGCCAAAGTGAGTGTCATATTTAAGACAGCTCTGCAGCTTATTAGGCATTAAGTCTTTTTATACAAGTCAGTAGATTTGGATTAAATGCGAATTTGCGCATATACGCCCATCATATGTGTGTGTCTGAGCATTTGTCAGGTTGGGTTCAACCATTCTAGACTACTGCAACAAGGTAAACTGATGTCCCTGTATTAAATGACTCACCGAAGGTGACCTTATATTCAGAAAGGATTAAGAAGCTGCCCTAGACAGCATGCATGTTTGTGCTGGATGACCATGGCCGTCATCGAGTAGTCCTGGCAGTCTCATCCACGAATGTTAAGCAGCTGTTAACGGCACTGAAGACTGTCTGTCAGCAGACTCGGAATACACATGGGTCGCATCTTGTTTTCATTTTTCCACTCATAAAAAAAATGTTGCACTGAAAGCATTCGGATTTATAACCCTAGTGTGAAAAGGTTTAAAAATGTTTTTTTGTTGTTGTTGTTGACAACAGTCATATTATTATTTATTAAACCAAACCATTTTGGACAATGTATTCGGTTTCATGAATAATCATGCCGTATGTGGCTGTGGGGTGCTGTTTGAACTGCCTCTAATCCAGGTCTATACCACAAGTCCAGATAACATTCGGGATTTACACCACCTCAGAACCAGATTTAACAATAGTCTTTTTTGAATCTGTTTTGGCGCAGCTCTCCAGGGCTGATCAGTTCCAGTATTGGACTGTTATACAAAAAGACACAGGGCCAGTTCTGCTTTGTGAATCCAAAGCAGATGCAGCGCTCCATTTGTTGTCTGGTGCTTGATCAGATTACTCAAATCTATTCTGGTAAAAATGTTTATATGAGGCTTGCTCATTCTTACCACATCATTACGTTGATAATTAACAGAAAGCGGTTGTAAAAATATAAGCCGGTCAACGTTTGTCATGTCTGTGGAAATTTTTCAGTGCTCTGACACAGTCATTAAAGTGTAACAAGCCACGTTTTTGAATTTTAGGCTCACATCTAAACACACACACACACGCACACTTTCTTTAAGAATGTTGCTTCTCTGAGATCATGACACGAATGACTTTCAATGTGCACACCATACACACCTTTGGATGTTTGCTGATCAAGGTTTTTGCAGACTTTCTTTAAAAGTGCTGTGTAATGAGGATTTTATTGTGTGTGTGTGTGTGTATGAGTGTATCCCATGGTTGTTTGGGTTGTGATGTCACACCACATATAAAAAGGAGGGTCACGTGTATGCTCCGGCTCTCTCTTGGTGTCATGCTCAAGTTCAAGTGCTAGGACAAAACATAAAGCATCCAAACCTCTTTGTATTATATGATAAGAACCCATCTTTAAATTTTGCTCTGTCTGTGTACCAAAACACAGAGAATATATATATATATATATATATATATATATATATATATATATATATATATTTTTAAAGCTGCAGATTGAATCAAGGGCTAAAAAAACAGAAACAGTGTTTTTTTTTTTTCCTGTCCAGTACTATTAAGTGGACTTGATTCTTCTACTCAGCTGTCAGCATAAATGATGATGCCTCATGGATAAATTTCCTCATCAAGATTATGTCAGGTGGCTACTGATCCAGCTTCAAAATGCTCTTGCTGATTCAAACCCTTGACAGACAGATACTTACCTTATTGCGTTTAAAGTAGGCTCGCCGGCACATGGCAAAACATTTCTCGCTGCAGAAGCTCTTGAGTTCAGAGCCCATGACAAGAGAGTAGCGTTTAAGCCCCTCCTTCTGACACCATACACACACAATCTGAACATTCTGCTGCTCATCCACTGAGAGGGATAGAGAGAGAGAGAGAGAGAGAGAGAGAACGGTGGATTACAAATCCATGCAAGTGGCAGTATACATATTTATATCGTGATGCATTTTTGTGTAACATGTGACCACACCTGCAGATGGTTTGATGAGCGGCACCACGACATGGGTGCCGTGCAGCTCCTTCACGTGTGGGGAGAATGAGGATGATGAAGGAGAGAGGGGAAAGCCAGTAGATTCTTTCACTCCATTTTTAGCCGACGCAGAGGAGCCAGATGTCAACTTACTCTCCATTACAGTAGGCTTTGGTTCTGAATTCTCTAGGGGTACATAAAATAATAATCATTTCCATGTGATTTTTTTTTTTTAATTGTGAACTGACAACCCAGCTAGTTAATTTACCTAGCGTGTTTAATTGTACTTATATAGACAAAATTAGGTCTCACTCAATGTTTGGAAAGAAGACCTTAAGAATACTGCAGAAAGTAGCAATGGCATTGGATAAATGATATTAATCGGTTTGGTTAATCTAGTAGATGTACTCATGACTCTATATTATCCCTAGGTGTGAGTGAGGGTGTGAATGTGTGTGTGTGTGTGTGTGTGTCTGTGTGTGTGTGTGTGTGCATGGTGCTCTGCGATGGACTGGTGTCCCTTCTAGATGTATTCCTGCCCCTTGCTCAGTGTTCCTGGCATAGGCTACGGATCCACCGGGGCCCTGACCAGGATCAGGTGGTTACTGAAGATGAACTAATGAATTAAATGTTTTGGTTTTGAATGAAACTTATTTTGAAAAAAGATAACGTAAAGGGGGAAAAAAAAAATAGTTTATTGAGTATCATAAAATGCTAATCCAGCACTGGAAAATCTAAAGTTTTATGACGGTGAACATCAAAACACTGCAAAAAATAAAGATAAAAGTTACTAAAACTATTTCTAGAAATTTCAAGAAAGTTTCCTTATTCTGAACTCCCAAGTGGTGCAACAGAAAAGTGTTCGCCCTATTGTCTGACGATGCCACAGCGATTCGTGGCCGGGAGCCCAAAAGTCTGACCATGCTCTCTGGGGGGCAAGGATGGCATACACTCTCTCCGTTATCAGTCACAGAAGCACTAGCCAATCATCGGCATCTATAAGCTCATGCATGCAGAAGTGGGTGGATAGCGCTTTCCTTTCAAATGTCTTACGCCACTCCATGACACAACATGAGCAGCAGTTCAAAAAGATGTACTTCTTCCAAGATACGTGAAGCCACATCTTTTTGAACTGCTGCTCATGTTGTGTCATGGAGTGGTCCAACACAGCCTTCTCCCTCCTGGGTTAGTAGGTGTTGTATGATAGCGGAGTCGGACCATGAATGATGGGTGGGAAAAATTGGGGGGTTTTCTTAGCTACAGTCAATACAATGGACCAATTTTTAAAAAAGTGTCCATCTTTATATACAGTATATAGATTACAGATTCGCCAATACATACATATAAAATCTCTTGTGTTCTTAATGAAGAATAGTTTTCATCCTGTATACCAGTATCTGCACCAATACAGTATTTGGGACATTTAAATAACTCCAATACTATACCATTCCAATATACTATACTATACTATACTTAACATAACTCCAATATACAATAGTTTTGATGCAAAGTGATACAAAATACTAAATGGCTTCTTTAAATGTCCACCGTTTGTAAAGAATTTAACTGAAACCTTCGTTGGTAGTCTTTGTAGCCAATGGGAATATTCTTGTATACCGAGTAAAGACGTACTTTTCAGCCTTGATTTTGGCTTTAGAAATGCTCAGAGCAAATGCCAGACCATCACAGCGCTCATTTCAGAGGGTTTAAAGTCTCGATATACTTACAGAGATGTGTGTGAGCTCTCACCTTTAAGCACAGATACTTGGTGGCGTCTTGCTCTGCCGTTGTGACTCCTGATGTCAGCGGCCTCCGAGTCTTGCAGGTCAACTTTATCATATCCGTACCAGCCCAGCAATTCATTCATCGTGCTCTCAGCAAAGCTCTGTCTCACACACACACATACACACACACAATTGGTAATTGGTCATCTCTGACCATTGTATGGAGATTTAGTGAAATGTATACGCGATATCATGCTCCATTTGTGGCTCACAAAATTTGACTGAAAAACGATGCAGCCGCAAGGAAAAAAAAAAAGAAAGTTCTGAATCGGTCTTTGTTATTTTATTCTAAATGGTCTGACATAAAATCTGGCTAAACACTCAAGAGACCTCTCGCTCCCTCACTCGCTCTCTCTGTTTGAGATTACAGAGGTGGGTAATTTGATTCATAGTTAGTTGAAATCCGAGGAGGACACAGAACACCACAGCTGGGTTTGTGGGCTTCCCAGAAATCCCCCACCTTCTTTGCCTCATGTCCCCTACTCCTCCAGTTCTCCTTCTCATCTTCTCCATTTTCCCTTAAGGATCCAATTCCATCCCTTTTCCCCCTCTTCCTTCCTTTCCACTCCTCTGGTTGCTTTTAAAGCTCTCACTTCACTCATCTCTCCCTGAGCGCTCACAACCAAAACAAACAGTCGCAGGAGAACACTGGTTCACTCTCTGCTCGCTCGCTCTCTTTCTTCTCTCTCGCTCTCTGTGTTACCTGACTCTTCAGCCCTTCTCGTGTTTCACTCTTTCTCTCAAAAACAGTCCGTATGCATGAGAACAGGGGGATTCTTGCAGAATGGCATATCCGTTACGTCCACTACTCCGTCACTCAATCCGCACACAGGCCTGCCCATAAAACTGCAACTGTATGTTTGTGTGTGTGTCTGTGTGTGTTTATAGAAGCTGGGCAGGGATCTTATTTTTCACCATTTTCTTGAGCTTAAACTGATAAATCGCGTGCACTGGGTGTGCAATCGGAACATTTTGGAGCCTGATTACATCAAAAAACCACATCAGTTTCTATTCCCCCTGAGATCACACCAAATCCATGCGTATTGTTTGACTGTTTTCTCATTACTATGAGGTCTTTTTTCCCCTCCAGTTCTTGCAGTGTTGCTCTTATTTCTTCTGTGCAGCTCAGACAAACATCTGCTTAGTGAGAATGAGCGAGAGAGCGGGCAAGCCCCGTCCCAAAATCCAAAGCAGTTGTGGCCAAAGGCAACAAAACCTACAGTGACCCCCGCTTGAGCCCCGGCTGCGCTTACATCAGGATCGTGTATGGTTTCACGTGTTTGGATTAAAATTAGTTAACTCGCAACCCTACACCCGCCGGCTCCATGGATATCATGTGCGGTGATCCAAAATCACTCACACAAAGAGACCTGCGCCCGGTTTCCTCCCACACAGACATGAAAACCGCTCATGTCTCTCACGCAGATATTTCTCTGTACAATTTGCAACCAGGGGAAGTCACACACACACACACACATTAGTCCCTTGGGAAGCTTAAACAACGATACACAGCAAAATCCTCAAGACATACAGAAGTGCATCTGTGCAGGACTTACAAAATGACAAATAACATCAAGGGGATTGTAGTGCAAAACATTATTCAATGCCTAATAATGCACCACTTCAATATAGCACCGATTTCCAGCTTGAAAATACATATAAGGTGTTACACCTGAATATAACACAGCAGATACTGACAGTATCAAATCACCTCTTACAGTATTTACTTGTATCCAGATTATTTAGCAGGTGCTTATTACAGTTGTTGTTTTCTTTTGAACGTGTGCCTGAATACGCATTATTTACAGAGTATAGAATAACGGTGAGCTTTTGCAGCACACAAACACTATATATAATTTATATTTAAATAAAATTTAATTAAAAAGTTACACAGTAAAATCACAGTAAAAAAAAAAAAAAAGAATTAGACACCTAGTAGTGTTAAAGGAACTCTGCTTTTTCATATCATACATGGTAAGCCAGGCGAACATTCATGTACATTATATACAACGTGTCATTTCATTCTCTACTCTGTCTAGGCGAATGCCAACCGCTGGCGCACATCTGGCGAACTGCTGCGCATCACTCCACATATAGGCTGCACATTACTGCAGAGTGATTAACACTGTCCTCATACTGAATCTCCTGAATGACACACCTCAACACAAACTTTAGCTAACTCGACGTTAGGAGACTGTGTGGGAGAAGAAAATGCTGCCCCAGGCAGCAATCTGGAAACCGCGCGTCATGAAGGCGTCCCAGAACCCTAAAGGAGACGCAGACACACTCGTACCTTCATCTCTTGGCTGACCTCTCTCTTGACGGGATGAGCGGGCTTCCTGCTGCGCTTGCTTTCCGGCGGTCTTCCTTTTTCCATCTTTGGCATCGTTTATGAAGGCGAGAAAGAAGGCGAGAAAGACGCGGCTGCTCGCGAGCAATAACAGTGTGGCAGAGTTATGCGCGCTCACGCGGCACAGAACGCGCAACACGGAAAAATGAGCGCACGCGACATGGGAGGCGGGGCTTAGGTTATGTAACCCAACACCTGGAACCCATTCAGCTCCTGCACCCTTCCTCTCTCCAGTTCCCGTAGATGAATTTCGATCCGACTCCAAGGCCCGAGTGATTTATTTGTGCCTGAGTGACTCTTCAAACTAAGTGTATTTTTGTGACCACCTGCTCTCATTTGCTTACCTGAAACATACACTACATGGCCAAAAGTTTGTGGACACCTGACCTTCTCACCCATGTGTGTTCCTTCGCCAAACTGTTCCTCACAAATTTGGAAGCACAGAACTTTCTAGAATCTCTTCGTAATGTTGTAGCGTTACAGTTTCCCTTTACGGGAACTAAGAGGCCCAAACACTGTTCCAGCATGACAACGAACCTGTGCACAAAGCGAGCTCCATGAAGACATGGTGTGTGAAGGTTGGAGTGGAAGAACTCGAGTGTCCTGTACAGAGTCCTGACCTCAACCCCACTGAGCACCTTTGGGATGAATTGGAACGCCGACTGCACCCCAGACCTCCTCAGTACCTGATCTCACTAAGACTCTTGTAGCTGAATGATCACAAATCCCCACAGTCACGCTCCAAAATCTAGTGGAAAGCCTTCCCAGAAGAATGGAGCTTATTATAACAGCAAATGAGTAATAAATCTTGAATGAGATGTTCAACAAGGACATATGGGTGTGATGGTCAAGTATCCACATACTTTTGTCCATATCGTGTATCATACTGCAGTGCATGCACATGATGTAGGCTAGTAGTGTAAAGATACATAAATCATAAAATTTACAGTCCAGGAAGCTCACTTACACGCTTTCTCTTGGAGTGCAAAACTTGGTGTTTTGAACAATCCACAGACAGAGCAGCACGTCCTGTTTCAAAGGTGCAGTAGCTCAAATTTCGGACCCCTCTGTAGCTCTGAGGATGATATCCGATCTCAGATGGCTTGGAATCAATGCATGGGAGAAAGTGAATAAAAGTAGGCTGTTAATTATGATGTGTAAATTCTGTGAAATTTGAATATGTCATTTGTGCAGGGTTTGAGGGTTTGAATTTTCAGGGTTACACAAATGTAAATCCATTAAAAAAAGGGGGTGTGGCGGGGGGGGGGGGGTCATGATGGCTATTTGGTAGACTGCAAATTGTGTGTAAAAGGGTGACTGGGGCATTCATGATATCATGTGCTGCTCAGATATAACATAATGTGAAAGAGGGATAATTATGATATTGTAAGTAAGATTATGCCAAACTTGAATAATTTCTAAACTATGGATATCACTCAACTTGTAAAACACGGTGAATTACTGCCCCCCAAAAAATTTAACATTCAGGCCACGGAACATAAATGAGTAGTTTGGGTGCGGACCTTCCTGACATTAAAACATGGAGTCGTTAGATTTTCAGTAACATCCTCATACTATGCCACCTTTTGTGTAACTGCACAAGGACAATGACTACAGGCCAGATTGAATCTTAAAGTAAAAGTAAAATAATATTTCAATTGAATTGTTCCTTAATTGTTCATTTGATAATCAATGGTTGCTAATTTCTAAAAAAAAAAAAAAACAAAAAAACAAAAAAAAAAACAACAACAACAACAAAAAAAGAAATGGTTCGGGTTCTAGATAAAAACTTCCCTCAGAAGCACAACTGAGGGAGCTTGAAGATATACAGAAGATATAAAGCTGAAATTGCAGCTTCTCATGGCATTTTAGTGATATTAAAAAATCTAAAACATCAGCATTCAGCATGATGGCCCAGCGGGTAGTGTTGCCACCTCAGGGTCCTCGGTTTGATCATGAGCTCAGGCCACTGACTCTGCAAAATTCCTGTGTAGATTCTCCCTGTGTCCTTATGGGTTTACCAGTAGGTGGACTGGCTAAGACAAACTGCTCCTAGTTGTGAATGAGTGTGTGAATGTGTGTGCATCCAGGGTGTATCCCCACCTCATACCCAGTGTTCCAGGGATAGGCTCAGGATATATATATATATATATATATATATATATATATATATATATATATATATATATATATATATATATATTTAATCTTTTGTTTGTTGAAGTTAACTTTATTTTCCCAAATGTCTGGATAAATTGTTAAATTGTTGTGGTGTGTCTTTAACCTACTGGCGGAAAAAAAACAAAAAAAAAAACCCCAAAAACTATAGCATTCAGAAATTATACCATAACGTCTCTGTGATCAGAAATGATATTATACATTTACAATTCAGCTACAATTTTTTTAAAAACATTTTTGTAAAATTAGATTAACACTCAAGTTTAATTCATGGACGTGTGGGTGGAAGAACAGTTGCTACACGCTGCCATCTTGTGGCTGCATCCTGAATAGACACGGACTCGTGTAAAGGCTGTATTATTTATATGAATTTCCACACTCTCACAAGCAAAGGTACCCAAACTGTACTTTTTCTTGTCGCTGTGGTGGTACCTTTACTGTGTATCTTATACCTTTGAGGGTGCATGTGGTGTACTGTACCTTTAATAAGCTTTTTTAAATAAAAGCTTTTTACAATTTTTTTTTATTTTTTATTTTTTTTTTTATTATTTTTTATTTTTTAAGGTACATTAATGGTCAACAAGATGTACCTTAAAAATGTAAAGGCATAAAGATATATACTAAAGGTACAAAAGATGTACCCTTTGATGGTACCACCTTAGTGACAAGGAAAAGTGCAGTTCAGTACCTTTATTTCTGAGAGTGCAGGAAACTGTGGCTCTCATTTAATAGTAATCATGGCATAGTAGGCTAATTTTTCATGATCTTTCATCTAAAAAGACGCTTTATTACATTTGAATCCTTTAAACTTTTATCTTTAATCCTGTACCGGAGTTTTGTTGTTGTTGTTGTTGTTGTTGTTGTTGTTGTTTCTTTTTGGTCAGCATGATAAATTGTGCTAAGAAGGAAATATTTCACCATTTCATAAGCTACCAAACTGAGAGAAATTGAATTACATTTTCATAATGTGTAATTTTACCATAAAATGACAAGCACTGTAGAGTTTAATTAGAGCAGACTAATTCCAATGACTCTAGGCTATAAATCAGTCCATAGCACACTACATAGGGAATGTTACTGCATACCTAATCTAGTGCACCTGTGTAGGGAGGGAGGCACTGTTTGGGACTGAGCCCATTCCACGTCATTGCTTCTGTGAGGTTATAAAAACCGCACAATTTTGCTCAGAGTCACTTTGGAAGTACGTTTGAAGAGAGTGAACTTCTTCATCACATGATGGCTCACATTACAGCGGTGCATCTTGGGTTCCTCTTTTTTCTGACCTGTTTGACAACACAGGTATGGATTATTATTATTATTATTATTATTATTATTATTATTATTATTATTATGTTGATATGTCAGTGCAGTTACAATGGAGATTATGTCAGCAGGTGTTTATATATTTATAAAAGTGATGAGAATAAATTAAGTGATAATGAGAATAGTTAGAACTCAACTGAATCAATATACGTTAGTAAATTTACTACAACACTTACTGGAGATGACAAGGGGAAATGTTAGCTAAATATTCTTTAACAAGCCAGCTTGTTCAACGACAACAACAACAACAACAACAACAACAACAACAACAAAAACGCTAGGCTATATCGTTTGTTAACGTCAAAGAATACCCAGAATACTGAGGACACATCTTAGACCTCCATTCCTGTCCGTCAAGAAGGCATGCAATTGATTTAGGGTTTGGGGGAAAATTCATTGTTAGATGTCACTACATTTTGTCTAACGTACTCTTCCTTTAAAACGTTAATAAATAAATAATTCACTTCCCCATATCCGTGTCCCAGATGGAGATCGGGTGTCCCCAAAGCCGGCATAGAAACTTGATGCTCCTCTTATCCATTCTCTTTTTTCTTTTGCACAAATGTAGACTGCTTGTTGCACTGCTGTGTCATTTTGGGTACCTGATGATACACACACACACGTTCACACGAATTTTACAGCACGTCACTAGGTAGACTCTTTATTATGTTATCTTTTTAAAACTAGAAATGCCTAAAAGTTGGCACACAAATAATCTCTGCATTCAGAAGGTGCTTTTAAAAAGCCACCACTGAAGCAACGCCACGTTCTTCCAAAGATTTGCTGTTCTTTTTATTTTATGATAGTAACTGATGAAGAATATAATATACAGTATATGCAATCATACTGTGGCCCAGAGCTGCACTGCACAATTACATTAACAACTGAAACAATTCTGGAAAAGCTGCATCTGAGAAACAAAACGAATCAAAAATACTTTACAAACATACACTGACAAGTGACAGTGTAAATGATACGACATTAGCCCGAAACACAACAGAACCAAAACTGATTTTCAAAAGCACTGTAATGTAAGTCAGTGGCATCAGTTTACTGAAAAGTTAAGTGTGGGAAGGTTTGACAAGAAATCTGACCCTGTAGTTCTCATTCAAGACCATGCATCCGCATAATTGCACTATATGACCAAAAGTATGTGGACACCTGACCATATGTGAATCTTCCCCAAACTGTTGCCACAAAGTTGGAAGCACACAATTGTATAGAATGTCTTTGTATGCAGTAGCATTACAATTTCCCTTCACTGGAAATAAGGGACCCAAACCTGAAGAGATGGTTTGCTAAGATTGAAGTAGAAGAACTCGATTGTCCTGCACAGAACCCTAACCTCAACCCCACTGAACACCTTTGGGATGAACTGGAACACCGACCTCCTCACCCAACACCAGTACCTGATCTCACTAATACTCTTGTAGCTGAATGATCACAAATCCCCACAGTCACACTCCAAAATCTAGTGGAAAGCCTTCCCAGAAGAGCGGCGCTTATTGTAACAGAGAAGGAGGAATAAATCTAGTGAGGGATGTTCAACAAGCAGGTGTAATGGTCAAGTGTCCATATACTTTTGGCCATATAGTGTATCATGATGTAGTGCCTGCACATGATGTAGGCTAGCAGTGTAAAGATACATAAGTCATAGTAGTTACAGTCCAGGAAGCTAACTTGCACTCTTTCTCTCTGAGTGCAAAGCATGGTGTTTTGAACAATCTACAGGCCGAGCAGCATATGTCCTGTTTCAAAGGTGCGATAGCTCAAATCTAAGACCCCTCCACAGCTTTAAGGATGATGTCTGATCTCATTTCTGGAAAGGGATGTTCAACAAGCATAGGTGTGATAGTCAGGTGTCCACAAACCCCTGGCCATATACTATAGTGCATCTAAAATGGTCTAAAAATAAATCAATATCTGTGCTGGATGATCATAGCAAAATGAAAGTAACAGATTTATAGTTATAATTGTTGGAATGGGAGGTAGCCGAGTAGTCTTCGAGGATTATTTATCTCTATCCTGATGCTGACTAGAACAATCTACTGGCAAAACAAAAAGCTCAGTGGAAATGTTCAATCTAACTTTCATTTGCCGTAAGCTTAGCATGATCTCAGTGCAAGCAACTGTGGGAAAAAAAATGGATTTTAAATTTGATGTTGATTATATTCTATGGCCGAGATTATTGCTGTTATTAATATTCTTCAAGTAAGTAATAAGGCATGATGAGGTGAGATGTTATAGGAAAATAATAAAAAAAAATGTGGTGATGTGAAGCAGCCTGGTACAAACCGGAATAAAAGCACATACTGAAATGATTTATTACCTCTTATACCACACCACTTAGCCAGTGCTAACAAAGTCAACAGATTATTTAATTTTCTGTCATAAAAATCGTGTAAGTTGTTACTATAGAAATTACCATAAACTTGCAGCATGAACTACTATCAAAGCTGAAATGAATGAACACCTTCAGACCAGATTTGAGAATTCAATAGCATGGTGGTAAAAAAAAAAAAAAAAAAAAAAGGGGAAAAAAAGGTATCATTAGGTAAGGAGTGAAGCACGACTAGCTGTGCTGTCAATGGAAAAGAATCCACGATGGGGAGGTGTGGTATGAAAAGCAGAGGACTGTTACCACCCTGAAGTAGTTCCTACTTGTTATCCCTTACATCGTAGCAGCTATAAACAGTTTTTCCCTTACCAGCCTCGCCTTTTTCTCATTCTTGAAGATAATAATCCAAAAAAAAACCCTCAGCTTGTCATATTATCTGAAGACATGCTGTCCTGAAAACATTCCCGTCATGTAAAACTGAGAATAATTAGGATGAACCCAATGACATAAATTATAAAAAGTTAAGTACTTATAAAAAAAAATAATAATTTAAATTACAGCAGGCACAACTGTCAGAAGAATGATGTTATAGAAAATTAATCAACACCTTCTGACCTATCAGATTTGAGAATTCAAAAATGCCGTGGTATAATTAATACAACGTGAAACCTGACGAGTTACCTTTACTCAAATTAATTAGGGAAACGCATTGCCTTAAACCATTTAAGTTTAAACATTGATTGCTTTAAGTAGAGCCCACATATACAGATCTGAGTTTATTCATGTATTCTTTGTTGCTCCACAAAGTTAAGTTTGAGGAACGAATTAAGTCTGTTTAGGAGCGCTCTTTCAAAAATGTCACAGGGCTGTATAACAGAGCCTCTATCTGCCCTCTTCCACATACTGTACACAAGATCAAATTTAAGAATTTAAGAATTTAAATAATAACAAGAAATTCAATTCCAAGACCATGTAAGCTTTTGCTATGCAACAAAGCTGTGTGCTGCTTAACCGATGATGATGATGATGATGATGATGAAATGGCTTTGGCTAGATGGCTGACTAACTCCACTAGAGACACTTCACAAAAGTAGTTTATTTTACATGAGGCTTCATGCTTGTACTTAAAACAATATTTGGTTTTGTCTCCAGTCAAGTCAAGAATCTTGCCATTTGTGCATATGAGGCATAGATGTTCCTGACACTACAGAACTACAGTACATCTGTTATTTCTTTTACTAGCAATGTACTCTTTCTAAATGTTGTAATATTACCAAATTACTATTAGGAAATAAACAAACTATTGTCCATCCTTGTAGTCAAATCATCATTTTTGCTTGTGTAATAAGTTCTCTGGTGGTCCAGAGGCTAGGGATCCATGGCCCGGGTTCAGTTCCTGGGCTCAATTACTTTGGGTTGCACTCAGTGCCAGTCCCAAGCCCAGATAAAATGGGAGGATTGCATTAGGAAGGGCATCCTGCGTAAAACCTGTCCCAAATCAAATCTAAGCAGGCCCTGCCGTAGCGCTGGGAATAACGCTAGGAAGAAGAAGATTTTTGCTTGTGTAACATCTGTGTTAATTGCATAACACTTTCCACATCCACACTGCACCTCTTAAAACTTTTCATTTCCATAAGCAAAATTGTACAAATCATGACTTTTTTCACTCCATAGGTGGTGTCTCAGGCCACAGCGTCTCCAAACATAACTGCAACAAACCAGACAGTTAGCAATGTCAACAGCACTATGGCAACAACCCGCACGACAACCACTCTGGCTGGCGCTGCCTACCAGCTGCAATCCAGCGTCGTCTTTGTGCTGATATCTGGAACCATCTCAACCATGCTAATCCGCCATCGCTGCTGAGCCACATCTGTAGCTGGTCATCATTCTCCATCTTCCACCTGAGTGTTGCTGATAAATGAACATAGATGCCCCTGTGATATTCCAGTAATTCCACAAAAACCCCACTGAGAGCAGACACACTCATTACATTTACTATGTCTTCACACACCCCTGAAGAGCAGCAGAAAATTGTTTGTACTGGAGGAGCGAAAGTGATCATCCTTTTCTTTTACTGAAATAATTGATGTGTGCAGTAGTGTTTTATATACTGCATTCAAAATTCTACCAAAATTTGGATGTATACTGAGAGAGAAACCTGTATTCATTTTTTTTTTTTTTTTTAAAGCAAGGCTGTATTATATCAATATTTTAACAGAAGCCTACAAATGTTTTTATTTTTCATTGCTCGATTTTCCCCCCGGTGTGTGAAATCATACAGTTGATATCTAATAGAATTACTAATACAACGTGCCCAATCTGCATCAGTAATAATCACGAACACCATGAAGCAACAAAAGAATGGAAGGATGGAAAATAGTTGTTATAGGGCTTTCTGCTGGAAAAGAATATAAATGCAATATTTCTGTAGATTTATCTCAGGTTACCACCATGGCTGGATTGGATGTTTGTTTAGAGCTGGTACATGAGGTGTTCGGTGTCATCTATATCATGATGCCAACAGGAATGCTGGTGTATAGCCATGGAAAGGGACTGAGAATGTCGTGTTAGATTTTATTTTGTATAACTCACTATATGCTTCAATAAAAAAAAAAGAATCGTACAATAAATGAACTTATATGAGAACTTCTGAGGACTAGTAATTTATTTAGGCTTCATCTAGAGTTTTAAAAAAAGGTTAAAAATGCTAAATGCATGTCAAATAATTTACAGATTTTTTTTTTAACCCATTTGCAATCCTATTAATATGCTTTCCCTTGTATTCACTTATTATGAACTTATTATTACTTATTATGAACACACCATTACTACATTATTAAATATAACCTAATGATTAATATAAGTTTAATATAACTATAGTTTCATAGAGTGTGCTGTTTTTAGGCATATTTTTAACAGTAATTTTTTTTTTTTTTTTTGCTATGTTGCCTTCAACGTTCCATTTTTTGTGTGCAAAAGAATCTTTTAAACATCAACCGATAGACGTGTATAGGAAGGGAAGTGTGTGTATGGGGTGTGTCAGCCGATAAATGGACAGAGGATATTCCATGACAAACCCGAATCTGCTGAATGGGTATATCTGTAAATGAGTTGTTCACGGTTGACTGAAAAGGGGGCAGTGAAAGAATAGAAAGATGAGTAATCGAATCAGCCGGGTGTTAGAGAATAACAGAGAGGGGATCACACATGCATTGTTGGTCTTCTGTTTAACAGGATGCCCACAGTGCTGACAAATATTTAATCGGTGAGTACACAAAGGTCTGTACGTAGTTTGAGAATTTGGGCAGAGAAACAACTGGGATTAAAATAAATAACCGAATAAATGTGTTCTTCAGTCTCTATGGTCACTATCACACCCAGTGGTGTGTTTCATATTAACTTTGTACATCTCAAAAGTGCAATATGTGGTTTTGATGAAATAAAGGTGTCCTTTGGATTATTACATATGGGGGAGAGAACTAAGATTTCATTATGAACAGAGATTAATTAACAACAGCAATTATGATGATGATGATGATGATGATGATGATGATGATTATTATTAGTAGTAGTAGTAGTAATGCAGCACATTTGTGTTTTACAACAGTAAACAATCAGTAAAACAGTAAGCAATAAAACCATTTGAAACACTATTAAACCATTTTAAACAGTTAAACTATTTAAAATGATTAAACATTACAGAAACAGAATAAATATTTACAATAAAATATTTAAAATAGCAATCACATTTTTATATAATAAATAATTTATATAATAATTTTATATAATATATTATAAATATATTTCTATTATAAATATATAGACAAAGAACAACATGAAGTAACATGAAAGACACCAGCTTCTGGCAGCGTTCCTGAGGAATCATAGCCCATTCCTCATGAGCAATGGCCTCCGGTTCAGTAATATTCTTAGGTTTGCGTACTGCAACCGTCTTCTTCAAATCCCACCAGAGATTTTCTATGGGGTTCAAGTCAGGTGACTGTGATGACCCTGTAGAATCTTCCAGGACTTCTTCTCCAACTAAGCCTTGGTGGAATTTGAGGTATGCTTGGGATCATCGTCCTGTTGGAAGGGCCAATGACACCCAAGCTTCATCCTCCTCACAGACGGCATGACGTTTTCTCCTAGGATTTCCTGATACTTCAATGAATCCATCTTGCCTTCCACATGCTGCACATTTCAAGTGCCAGAGGATGCAAAGCAGCCTCAGAGCATCACCGAGCCACCACTATAAGTTTTGGTTCATCGCTCCACAGAACAGAATCCCAAAACTTCTGTGGCTTATTTATATGATTTTGAGTCGGTTTTTCTTGCTCTTTTGGGTTAATAGTGGTGTATGTGTTGGAGTTCTGGCATGGAAACCTCGTGCGTTTAGTGTGCGCCTTACTGTGCTCACTGAAACCTCACTGCCTGTTACACCAAGTCTTGCTGCAGGTCTTTTGCAGTCACTTGAGGGTTTTTCCCAACCTGCCTTCTCAGAAATCTGCTTGCAGCCATTGATGGCTTCCTTTATCTGCCCCGTCCAGGTATTTCATAAATTTTCTACCCCAACCAGTTCAGGTATTTCATGTGTTCCAGCTCAATCACACTTGGTGCAACTAATGAAGCCCTAGGATTAGTTGCATCAGATGTGCTTGAGACAACACCTGTTTTGCATATTTGTGCTGTTGTGAGGGATTCTATTCAGGGAGCTGAATAATTTTGAAACTGGAGAAGTCATTATAAGTTGCATTTTCAGTTGAATTTGTGGAAAACGTGTGAAGCATTCGCTGCGCTTATTTATTTCAGTTGCTTTTATTTGATTTGTTCATTGCAAACAGCTGTAAGACTGTAAATTTCGACAATAAACCTGATTTGCAATGGGGGTTGAATAAGTTTGATTGCAACTGTAACTGTGATGAGTGATCTATATTTTCTTCCTCAAAACAGCAAGCTGTATAGTCAGTGTTGTAACTTATCAAGTGAATATGTCTGTATGCTGACTGATCTAAAGCAAATAATTTTTCTAACCTCAATTAAAGGTAAGAAGTGCTGCTGTGTTTACTTTTCATGCCATGAGCAGCCATGTTGATTTGACGTCACTTGCTGAACTCAGGTTGAGGAGACCGTTCAGAGTTCCCGAGCAGGAAATTAGTTGAGGGGATGTTCTCTTTGTTTTTTTTCCTAGTTGGAGATCCAAGTCGAGCTACGACCAATATTCAAATGCAGCATTAATAATAATAAAAGCTGATTATGAAAAGAGTTCAGGCATTCTGACATGTATAAAATTGATAACTGATTAAGAGCTTTAACTTTATTAACTAATAATAGAGGCTTCTAAACAATAACAGAACCTTATAAACCAATAAGAAAACATTAATATGTTGAAGTTTGTGTATTGTGGTTTTTGATAGTCCTATAAAACAAGAACCAATAATTAAAAATAACAATAACAATAACAAATAACAAAGATTACTTACTCTGTTTATGTTTGTAGAACCATTTTCCAAATATTCTTTAAAAAAACAAAAAACTCTCTTTTTGATAATAATGATTTCTTGTTTTTTAATGTATTAAAAATCTTTTATCCAGTGAATGATACTGGGTGGACATGCTGAATCTGTAATTTCATCTTTGTTTATGAACAACTACTGGGTAGGAGAAACGTGTTGGGTAAAATTTAGTGCATTTAAAAGTTCTGTGGCTTTTTAATACAATAATATTAATAGACAAATTAAAATCACCAGTAAGGGGAGTATTGTCATGATAAATGTAGTCAGTAGCTTGGAATTCAAGCAGGAAGAAGTGTGTGTGTTTTGGGAGAAGACTGATTCATGAATTTTCAAATGAGATTTCTTTTACAGTTATCATTTATACATAAACTTGATTCTGTTCAGATTTAGCCATGTCTTGGCAATAAACATTATATCAACAAAAATGAAAGAAAAGAAAAAAAAAACAACTAAAATTTTCATTTGCTTATAAAGTTGTTCAGCAAAAATGTTTATGGATCTATTATCTAACATTTAAAAGGGCCACCCTGAAACATTTATTGTAGTGAATACTCTCTAAACACTGACATGAAACAAGTTAGACAATATTATCCCTTTAAATCAGCTAGAAGATCTTGCCTTATAATTCACTAAAATCTGTGTAAGCCATCTACTCTGCTAAACACCAGGAGCTGTAGTAAATTAATAAAATCAAGTGTCCCCAGGACATGTGATGAGAGTTGAGTACCGTTTAATAGAAGTATGAGTAAGCAGGATACACACAGGTGTTACTTAGAAAAGGATTTGCCCTGCTGGGGTCTGATGAGCTGTGAAGTGACCTCTGCCAGCTCATGTTTCTGTAAGCTGTTAAAAAAGCAGGCCCAGCTGTTTTGATCACATTTAGCAACCTAGTGAATCTTCTAAGCCAAAGCCCCCTTGTCTAGGTCTATTTCTGTCCATCCCTCCCCGTCCATCCCTCCCCCATCTATGATTCTGTCCTGATTTGTCAGGAATTTAGGAAGTGCAGCATTAGTGCATGTTAGATTAATTTAAAATGAAATAAAAAAGAACCTACTGCACGAGACCCCTTGTGCTCAGAGACCCATGGGATCTGGCCAAGTGGCCAAGTTAGATAAATTACTTTATTGGGGTGAAAATCTAGGGTGGGGCAAAAACACTAGCCACTAGCATGCTTTTAAAATGTCCCTACTGGAAAAAATGCACACACTGCACACAGTAGCAAATACTGAACTGAATAAATTTAATGTTATAGTCCATTTTGGTCAGTGGGACCAGGGAATAGTTATATGTGTTAGCTAGCTGAAGTACACTAAATGGCCAAAAATTTGTGGACACCTGACCATCACACCCATATGTGCACGTTGAACATTCCATTCCAGATTAAGTCCCTCTTTGCTGTTATAATAACCTCCACCCTTCTGGGAAGGCTTTCCTCTAGATTTTGTGGGGATTTGTGATCATTCAGCTACAAGAACATTAGTGAGATCAGGTACTGAGGAGGTCTGGGGTGCAGTCGGTGTTCCAGTTCATCCCAAAGGTGTTCAGTGGGGTTGAGGTCAGGGTTCTGTACAGGACACTCGAGTTCTTCCACTCCAAACCTTCACACACCATGTCTTCATGGAGCTCGTTTTGTGTACAGGGACATTGTGAAGCTGGAACAGTGTTTGAGTCTCTTACATTTACATTTACATTTATTCATTTAACAGACGCTTTTGTCCAAAGCGACTTAATTCTTACTTCCAGTGAAGGGAAACTGTAACGCTACAACATACAAAGACATCATCTACAATTGTGTGCTTCCAACTTTGGGGAACAGTTTAGAGAAGAACCACATATGGGTGTTATATAAATCTTTGGCCATATAATGTAGCTTGTTTGAAAAAAAAACTTTAGTTATCAACTTTCATAGTGGTGATTATTGTTGATAAACAAAGTAAACATGAAAAATACTATTATTAGGCATAGATGAAAAATATAGATTTAATGGGTCCTATTCGTGCTGACAAATCCTCCTTACTGAATAATGGTAAAAACTGATTAAACCAGTTGACTCCAAACATACATATATTTTTAATTATGCGTAAATTTGTTGAGTAAATGTATAATTTGAACAATACATTTGGCTAATCAAAGATGCTTGTGCTAAAGTGTCTAATGATGCTGCCCACACTGCAAACAAAAATGTTAAACAAAAATCAGAAATAATGTTTTTTTTTTCATGTTGGCTTAATATTTATGATGCAAATATTAAGGACATCGAGGACAAAGATGAAAACTACAACAAAATGCTGAAATGGTCTGCTGCTGTTTACCTTGGCCATGTTTCCTTGCTTCCACTCATACGCTAACAGGAAATAATTCATCAATTGTTTACCAGGGCTATGTAACTTGATGCTAAACGATATCAGTTACAGGCACACAAGCCGTAAAACCCCTATGTTACACAATAAAAAACATGATGTCACACTTTTATGTATACCGTACTTTAAACATCTTCCTTGTGTGCCTGCTGGAGGTCAGGTTACTCCAGATTACATTACATGTAGAGTAACATGAGTCAGAGTCATGATCTGAGAACAATAACACAGACAAAAGTCAATACACAAGGAACACAGCATGGAATCATGGAAACACAGACTTTGCAAGTAAACACAGACTAAGTAAATATCATTACCCAGCACCTACAGTGGAGGACAGATTAGTACTTGAGCTGCGTCACATCAGCATTGTGCTCATGTCCTTTTGGATTTTTTTCTATTTTTAGTTTATTTATCCTATTACATTACCTACACCCACCTTTATTATGGTAAATTAGCAATGGATATAAATAAAATGTTACAGGAATTTATTCATTTAACCATATAAAGCAACACAAATAGAGCAATATTCAGTATTGTAATATTCCATCCATCCATTTTCTATACTGCTTATCCTACAGGGTCACGAGGAACCTGGAGCCTATCCCAGGAGGCATGGGGCACAAGCCGGGGTACACCCAGGACGAGGGAAATTTTAATATTCACCTGCAAAAAAATTACTCATAAATGAGGTGGGAAATTTGAAATGATTTAAATGATTAACTTTAATGATCATAATTAAAAATTGCATTTCCCCTTCTGAAATATAGTTTACTTGTTTGTCAGTTTGTTTACTTATGAAAATGCAAATCCTGTGTGAGGGTGTAAATATTAGTTCGTGTTTGGACTGGTGAGGATAGTGAGACCGCAATCTTGATGCCTATTTCCATAATTATGTAAATGGCACAGATGGTGAATTAAGCACCTCGGTTTGTAGTGTGTATGTCTGAATATGGTTTACATGTTGTTTTTGTTTGTTTGTTTGTTGCCTTTTCTAGGCATAGAGATAGAGCTGTACAGGGCGGCGAGCGTCCGTGCTTGGTCTTTCATCATGAAAAAGTCAAAGTCATCAAGGGGCTCAGTATCACAAAACGAAAAAAGAGGATGAGAAAAAGAAAGCAAAATGTAAAGGTATATGACTAGTAGTCTATGGACGATAAAGACCTGTTTTACTACCTATTAGGGCCTATTAGAGCTCCATCATGATGAGCACACCACGTTCACAAATGACACATTGTCCTAGCAACAATTCCCCATGTGTTAAAACACATTTAAGCAGCTGAATATTAGAATAATAGAGATGGATTTAAAAAAAAATTCTATCAGAAAGACAGCAATCAGAAATTAATGTTCAGTGTATATTGAAGATAGTGTTGTTACTATGACAACCAGTGTAGACCTGCCAAACATATGCAGTCTGAACAGAAAAAAAATTATAAAAGTTATTGTACATGAATAATTTCAAGAATTTTCTGTTGCTGTAAATGTATAACTAGTCGCAGTTTCAGACAGACATGCTTTGTGATGTGTGTGTCTTGTGGATGGGAATCTGTTCTTTTGGGGGGAGGGGGGGGGTATCAATAGGAATCTCACCAGAAATGATCCTGAATGTACACATGCATAGTGAAATTGACTATATCCAGTATATTGCACCATATATCCAGTATATTACAGCATATTCTGTAGCACTGAGTCAGAGAACATGTCCTTTGTTTATTAGGCAGATCTCTATGAACCTTAAAGACTTATTATTAACATGTCTGGTAAATGAAAAGAAATTCATTATACAGTATACACTCACCAGGTTACTAGGCTACTCTCCAGGTTATTAGAAATATCTGTATGCCTGCTCATTCATGCAATTACCCGTTCAGCCAATCATGTCACAGCAGCATAATGCATAAAATCAAACAGACACAGGTCAAGAGCTTCAGTTAAGGTTCACATCAAACATCAGAATCTCAGTGCCTTTGATTGTGGCATGGTTGTTGGCGACAGATAGGCTAGATGGAGTGTTTCAGAAACTACTGATCATTTGGGATTTTCTCCTACAACAGCACAATGGTGAAAAAACAAACATCCAGTGAGCTGCAGTTCTGTGCATGGAAACACCTTGTTGAGGTCAGAGGAAGACTACTCAAATACCCACTCTTTACAGGCTGTGATACAACAGTAATGCACTCCTTCTGACCAAATAGATTCAAACTAAAAACAGATATAGTATATTCCACGAGGTTCTGGGGTTCCAGGAGTATAGATGAGTTTCCCCCCTTATGTTTCCTCATTTCCTTGTTCCCATAACGACAAATTGTAATGCAAGCAGAGATATCTAATGTTATGTCCTTTGCTGTAGAGTTTCTCAAAGCAGAAAAGAAGAAATCCATCATTCTGATTGTGTGAAGGTGCTCCACAAACATCTCCAAAAGCCATCTTGGGTTCTCCAACATACAGCTTATTACATCTCTTACAGGAAATACAATAAACAACTCCTGTGGTGATAGGTGACAGTCCTGACGCTTTACTGTCAAGATTTTGGACTTGCTATTCTGTATTTTGGCCACTAGAGGTCCTTATTGTTCCCCCATGTTGTGTTACATCTGTCTGTTATTAGTGTAATTGCTGTCACCTGTGTCTCATTAACTTGCGTGTATTTAAGTTGCCCTGTTTCATCGTTTATTGACTATGTGTTTAGTTGTGCTAGGGCTAGCAGCTTGTGACTTTTGTCAGTAATACTGGTGGTCTTACCTGGTAGATTATTGAAACCTTTTGTGGATTTATATGTGTATGTGAAGAAAATAATTTCACTGTAGTGTATATGTGATCAATAAAGACTTATTATTATTATTATTATTATTATTATTATTATTATGTATAATCACACAACTCTTTTGGATAGATTTTTATTAAATGCTTTAGGGTGTGTAAATTTGTCTTTTATGTAAACAAATTTACATGTTGAACATCTTGACTTATTGCATGATTAGGTACCATGTTAGATCAACTCATTAACTTCTGACAAGAATAGGTTTGATGTTTTTAACATGGATTCATTCATTCATCAGGAACTGCTTTATCCGGGTCAGGTTGGAGTAGATTCATTCTCTCTCTCTCTCTCTCTGTCTCTCTCTCTCTCTCTCTCTCTCTCTGTCCCTCTCTCTCTCTCTGGCATTCATACCCACTCATTTCCATCTCTCTCCCAGTCTAACAAAGATTCTGTTGAGCCTTCGGGGTAAATGCAAGACTAAATCAAAGCCGCCTTTCATCTCCTTTCCCTATTCACTATCTGTTGCGTCAGTGTGAGTCATTCACACTTTAACCAGCCTGGATATATTTAAAGCTTCTGAGGATGAAAAGATTGTGGCGCAAGTTCTATAGTTTAGAGTAGAGAGTATAAGTTGTTATCATACCTGGTGCTATGATCATAGAGTGTGGTGTCTCTTCATAGGAATGATCTTCTTTCTGTATAGTTACCCAGTATAATATTTGTTTTGAATATAAAAATGTGGTGACTTTAATGTTATAATTAGTGTTTTAAATTTCCTCTTGGGCAGCATGAAACAAAGGGGCTGGGTCTGTCGGGAGGAAATGAAAGCTTGTTAGGGTTTTTGATGCAATTTTTCCTCACAAGTAACAGAATGTAATGTCATTCTAAAAGTGACAAACTGCTCCTTTGTAGATAACGTCAATCACTTTTGAATTTTTTTTTTTTGTGTTATTTCTTTATATTGTGCATCTCCCTTCTGTAGGGAAGAACACACTAGAAATGAATTTTTTTTTAATTATTCCTTTTGAATGACAAAAACTATCTGGTAGAGGCAGACTTCTTCTTTTCTCATTCACTGACCAGTGCAGTATAACTCCCTTGCTGTTGCTACAAATATAAAACAAAGCTACTAAAAAAAATACTTAGATGTGACATAATGTTGACAGAATGCTGAATAAAATGTGGATATTTTTTCCCCCTCTCTCTTCAAAAACATAAAGTTGGTTAATCATTAGTGTATAAAATCTTTGTACAAGATACTTGCTTCTAATTAGAGATGACAAAATTGAATTTACATACATGTCTGGGACTCTAGAGAGCAAAACTGGCCTTGGTCTCTGGGTGGGAAGGATGGCATACTCTCTAGTCCCTGTCAATCATAGTGACACCAGCCAATTGTGGTGTCTGTGAGGTCATGTATGGAAGAGTGTAGATATCACTTTCCTCCACTGCAGCAGTTTGAAAAAATGCAGTAGCTGGCTTCTCGTGTCTTGGCGGAAGTATGTGTTGGCCTTCAATTTCTGTGGTGGCAGCTGTTGAATGATCAAGAGCGAGCTGGTGGGTGGGAACGGGCAGTTGACAAAATTAGAGAAAAATATGGAGGGAAAATCAAACATAAATTTGTGAGAGCCCATTTTCCCATCTAAGCCAAATTTAATCTACTAAATTTCCATGATGCATAATGCCTTCTTAATTCTTATTGTTGAGCCATAAATGAAATAGTGCA